>NC_041231.1:20324080-20325035 GCF_002837175.3 Physeter macrocephalus
ACCTCAATACGTAAGGCAAATACTAACAGCCATAAAAGGGGAAATCAACAGTAACACAATCATAGTAGGGGACTTTTAACACCCCACTTTCACCAATGGACACATCATCCAAAATGAAAATAAATAAGGAAACACAAGCTTTAAATGATACATTAAACAAGATGGACTTAATTGATATTTATAGGACATTCCGTCCAAAAACAACAGAATATACATTCCTCTCAAGTGCTCATGGAAACTTCTCCAGGATAGATTATATCTTGGGTCACAAATCAAGCCTTGGTAAATTTAAGAAAATTGAAATCGTATCAAGTATATCTTCCGACGACAGCGCTATGAGACTAGATATCAATTACAGGAAAAATACTTTAAAAATACAAACACATGAAGGCTAAGCAATATGCTACTAAAAAACCGACAGATCAATGAAGAAATCAAAGAGGAAATCATAAAATACCTAGAAACAAATGACAATGAAAACACGAAGACCCAAAACCTATAAGATGCAGCAAAATCAATTCTAAGAGGGAAATTTATAGCAATACAATTCTACCTCAAGACACAAGAAAAATCTCAAATAAACAACCTAACCTTACACCTAAGCAATTAGAGAAAGAACAAAAAAAAAGAACACCCAAAGTTAGCAGAAGGAAAGAAGTCAAAATTATCAGATCAGAAACAAATGAAAAAGAAATTAAGGAACTGATAGCAAAGATCAATAAAACTAAAAGCTGGTTCTTTGAGAAGATAAACAAAATTGGTAAACCATTAGCCCAATTTATCAACAAAAAAAGAGAGAAGACTCAAACTGATAGAATTAGAAATGGAAAAGGAGAAGTAACAACTGACACT
This sequence comes from Physeter macrocephalus, assembly GCF_002837175.3. NCBI lineage: Eukaryota > Metazoa > Chordata > Mammalia > Artiodactyla > Physeteridae > Physeter > Physeter macrocephalus. Next base: position 20,324,933 of record NC_041231.1, read on the forward strand.
GCAGAAATACAAAGGATCATGAGAGATTACTACAAGCAACTCTATGCCAATAAAATGGACAACCTGGAAGAAATGGACAAATTCTTAGAAATGCACAACCTGC
>NC_041231.1:20329637-20330605 GCF_002837175.3 Physeter macrocephalus
GACAATGAAAACACAATGACCCAAAACCTATGGGATGCAGCAAAAGCAGTTCTAAGAGGGAAGTTTATAGCAATACAATTCTACCTCAAGACACAAGAAAAATCTCAAATAAACAACCTAACCTTACACCTAAGCAATTAGAGAAAGAACAAAAAAAAAGAACACCCAAAGTTAGCAGAAGGAAAGAAGTCAAAATTATCAGATCAGAAACAAATGAAAAAGAAATTAAGGAACTGATAGCAAAGATCAATAAAACTAAAAGCTGGTTCTTTGAGAAGATAAACAAAATTGGTAAACCATTAGCCCAATTTATCAACAAAAAAAGAGAGAAGACTCAAACTGATAGAATTAGAAATGGAAAAGGAGAAGTAACAACTGACACTGCAGAAATACAAAGGATCATGAGAGATTACTACAAGCAACAATATGCCAATAAAATGGACAACCTGGAAGAAATGGACAAATTCTTAGAAATGCACAACCTGCCGAGACTGAACCAGGAAGAAATATAAAATATACACAGATCAATCAAAAGCACTGAAATTGAAACTGTGAGTAAAAAATCTTCCAACAAACAAAAGCCCAGGACCAGATGGCTTCACAGGCGAATTCTATGGGAGAAAAACCATATGATCATCTCAATAGATGCAGAAAAAGCTTTTGACAAAATTCAACAACAGTTTATAATAAAAACCCTCTAGAAAGTAGGCATAGAGGGAACTTACCTCAACATAATAAAGGCCATATATGACAAACCCGCAGCCAACATCATTCTCAATGGTGAAAAACTGAAATCATTTCCACTAAGCTCAGGAACAAGATAAGGTTGCCCACTCTCACCGCTATTATTCAACTTAGTTTTGGAAGTTCTGGCCACAGCAATCAGAGAAGAAAAAGAAATAAAAGGAATCTAAATCACAAAAGAAGAAGTAAAGCTTTCACTGTTTGCAGATGACATGATACTATAC
>NC_041231.1:20331187-20335784 GCF_002837175.3 Physeter macrocephalus
CAACTGCCACTGGTATTTTTCACAGAACTAGAACAAAAAATTTCACAATTTGTATGGAAACACAAAAGACCCCGAAGAGCCAAAGCAATCTTGAGAACGAAAATCAGAGCTGGAGGAATCAGGCTCCCTGACTTCACACTATACTACAAAGCTACAGTAATCAAGATAGTATGGTACTGGCACAAAAACAGAAATATAGATCAATGGAACAGGATAGAAAGCCCAGAGATAAACCCATCAATATGGTCACCTTATCATCGACAAAGGAGGCAAGAATATACAATGGAGAAAAGACAGCCTCCTCCATAAGCGGTGCTGGGAAAACTGGACAGCTTCATGTAAAAGAATGAAATTAGAACATTCCCTAACACTAAAACTTAAAAGCTTTTGCACAGAAAGGAAACCATGAACAAGATGAAAAGACAACCCTCAGAATGGGAGAAAATATTTGCAAATGAATCAACAGACAAAGGATTTATCTTCAAAATATATAAACAGCTCATGCAACTCAATATCAACAAAACAAACAAGCGAATCCAAAAACGGGCAGAAGACCTAAATAGACATTTCTCCAAAGAAGATATACAGATTGCCAACAAACATATGAAAGGATGCTTAACATCACTAATCATTAGAGAAATGCAAATCAAAACTACAATGAGGTATCACCTCACAACGGTCAGAATGGCCATCATCAAAAAATCTACAAGCAATAAATGCTGGAGAGGGTGTGGAGAAAAGGGAACCCTCTTGCACTGCTAGTGGGAATGTAAATTGATACAGCCACTATGGAGAACAGTATGGAGGTTCCTTAAAAAACTGAAAATACAATTACCATATGACTCAGCAATCCCACGACTGGGCATATACTCTACGAAAACCATAATTCAAAAAGAGTCATGTACCACAATATTCATTGCAGCACTATTTACAATAGCCAGAACATCGAAGCTACCTCAGTGTCCATCGCCAGATGAATGGATAAAGAAGATGGAAGAAGATGGGGCACGTATATACAATGGAATATTACTCAGCCATAAAAAGAAATGAAATTGAGTTATTTGTAGTGTGGTGGATGGATCTAGAGACTGTCATAGTGAATGAAGTAAGTCAGAAAGAGAAAAATAAATACCATATGCTAACATATATATGGAATCAAAAAAAAAAAACAAACCAAAAACAAAAGGTTCCGAAGAATATAGGAACAGGACAGGAATAAAGACACAGACGCAGAGAATAGAGTTGATGACACGGGGAGGGGGAAGGGTAAGCTGGGACAAAGTAAGAGAGTGGCATGGACATATATACAGTGCGAAATGTAAAATAGATAGCTAGTGTGAAGCAGCCGCATAGCACAGGGAGGTCAGCTTGGTGCTTTGTGTCCATCTAGAAGGGTGGGATGGGGGGGTGGGATGGAGGTACAAGACGGAGGAGATATGGGGATATATGTATACATATAGCTGATTCACTTTGTTATACAGCAGCAACTAACACAACATTGTAAAGCAATTATACTCCAGTAAAGCTGTTAAAAAAAAAAAAAATAAATGGGTTTATGAAAAAAAAATAGCGACAAGCTGTTAAAAAAAAAAAGATTAAAATCCTACCTTCCTGGTACTCCAAAATGTAGAAAACATAAATTGGCCAGTTGCCGCAGATAACAACTGTATATTATTGAAATAACATTCTTGAAGTCAAGACTGAATGTTTTATCCAGACTGAATGGATTTTACGACTGAATGTTTTATCCAGATTTTCAAAACTCCTGTTGTGCATGATTTACACAGTGCTATTTTGCTATTTTGAAGTCTATGTAAATATAGTGGTGGGCGTAATAAATTCTTAATACATAAGTTTAAAACGTTCTGTGCTCCTTTTAGCAAAGTGTGATAAAAGATAAAATAGGCATATAATCGTGTTTGTGAGAAGGATGTTTCTAAGAAAAGAAACATTGTCTAACGGAATAATTTTGCAATTGGAATATAAATATTTCCAGTATTTTTTTTCCCACTGAATATAAGAGTGGGAAACTCTTATATGACAACATAGACTTGATATGTACCTTGTTTGAACTAATAAGTACTTTCCCTAGATAAAAGTACAATGTTTCAGGGCACTAGTTTTTTGTTTTTATTTCTTGTTTTCTTTTTCTCTCACCAAGATACCTCTCATAATACATTTCTTAAGCTCATGAACTAAACCATATAGGATTAGAAAGGAAACACATTCTGAAATGCAATTATAAAAATATTAATAACATATATTTGTAGTTTAGAAATATGTGCACTTCTTTAACAACATATTAAATAACACAGTCTAGCAGTGAGTTTAACAATAACCATAATTTCAAAGTAAAGAATAATATTTCAAGGTATCAGAAATATATGTAATGTGGTACAAAAATATCTGTAATTTTTATTAGGTACTACTAATACTAGTGTGGTTTGTTGCCTACAATCATAATTAAAGGACATGCTGAAAATAAAGATGTAATATTTTATATTTTCCCACTCAGATGCACAAACCTCCTGAGTTCTATCAAGGACCACTGGATAAGAATTGTGGTTTTGGAGTAATAATATGATATTGATAGATCTTGCTAAAAGAACCTTGAGGATGTTCTAACCCAAAGTGATTTTAAGAAAGAAATGACTAGAAGTTCTCAATGTTTCCACAAAATAAATTTTCATTTCTGAATTCTTAAGAGCTGCAGTAGCAACTCAAATATTTACAGAAAATGAATTAATAAAATGGGCCAACAGGAACATAGGACTTGTGAAGACACAGGCTCTTTCTGAAAGAAATCACATACATAAGCCAAATAAAACGTCTTGGGACCCACCTAGTACAAGGGCCAACAATTTGTAAACTCTGATAAAATGTGCAAAACCAAAGATAGTTTTAAATATTTATTTTTGAAAGCTATTTGCAAATAGTGTCTTCTGTCTTTACCAGCTACGTATATTGCTACAGGTAAACAGATAATATTATCTCTGCTTCACAACAGGAAAACAGATGAAGAACAATCTAGGTCACATAGCTAGTTAGAAAATCTAAGCATAATAGCCAGTATTCCACTTTCCTCTAAAGAATAAGTCATTCCTGAGACCTTGTGTTGGTGACACATATTTAGAAAAATAAAAGCCACATTTAACTTATTGTATGAGCAAACAGTAAAACTTAACTTGCAAATGAATGCATAAGATAGTAAGTCCCTCTGTGCTGAGCTGTCTACTATATGCATTGTGCTCAATTCTTGACAGGTATGTATTCTGCAAGGGAGGGGTTGGCATCAATATTAGATACTCTAACTAGTATTAGACAAAAAGGGAGTTCAGTTAGGGAAACCTTAAAGTGTCCAATGGCACCATATAGCCAAAACCTCACCATAACTCTTCTGTCACATTTCCAATTCCATTATTGGCATAAACTGAATCTTCCAAAACCAATGCCAACATGAAAAGAATCTTTTAATCAGACTGTTACTAAGTCCAGCTTTGTTGATTCAACATTTCAGAGAATGTTTTAACCTCTGTATATCTGTTGACTTTAAGGGTGTCAAATAGTGTGGATCAATTTTAATCTATGAACTTTTTAAAAATTGAAATTATGCAATCCGTACTTTATGGAAGAGAGGAGCAAATCTATGGCAAAACTCAATTTTGTTAAAAAGGTTTTATTATTTTTTTTAGTCAACTGAAAATAAAATTGAAATAGATACATCTGCATAAATATCAGCAAATAACTGTTAAAATCTTTAATCCTCTTAATAATACACTACTGGAAAATTTGAAGCTATTCATACCACATAGCTTTCCAAAGGTTAGCATGGTCCCTGAGCAGGGAGGACATGTAAATTCATGAAGTGTTCCATATTTTTTAAAGCATAGCTCTCAAAAATAAATTACAAAAATTAATATTAAAAGTACTGTATACACACACACAGATAATGTAAGATGCATTTTATGCTTTCAAAAGAAACCGTGTGAATATAAGTACATAGGTTAAAGGTGAAATGATGGAAATAAATATACCATCCAAACAAAAATCAAAACGGATAATGTAAGAATGGCTATAATAATAAAAAAAAAATAGGAAATAAGAAGTGTTTGTGAGGGTGCGGAGAAGTTGGAACCTTCACAGATTGCTGGAGGAATATAAAATGGTGCAGCTACTTTTTTTTTTAAACATCTTTATTGGAGTATAATTGCTCTACAATGGTGTGTTAGTTTTTGCTTTATAACAAAGTGAATCAGTTATACATATATATATGTCCCCATATCTCTTCCCTCTTGACTCTCCCTCCCTCCCACCCTCCCTATCCCACCCCTCTAGGTGGTCAAAAAGCACCGAGCTGATCTCCCTGTGCTATGTGGCTACTTCCCACTAGCTAGCTATTTTATGTTTGGTAGTGTATATATGTCCATGCCACTCTCTCACTTTGTCACAGCTTACCCTTCCCCCTCCCCATATCCTCAAGTCCATTCTCTAGTAGGTCTTTGTCATTATTCCTGTCTTGCCCCTAGGTTCTTCATGACTTTTTTTTTTTTTTTTTTAGATTCCATATATATGTGTTAGCATACGGTATTTGTTTTTC
>NC_041231.1:20336233-20337952 GCF_002837175.3 Physeter macrocephalus
TCCATAGTGGCTGTATCAATTTACATTCCCACCAACAGGGCAAGAGGGTTCCCTTTTCTCCACACCCTCTCCAGCATTTGTTTGTAGATTTTTCGATGATGGCCATTCTGACCGATGTGAGATGATATCTCATTGTCGTTTTGATTTGCATTTCTCTAATGATTAATGATGTTGAGCATTCTTTCATGTGTTTGTTGGCAATCTGTATATCTTCTTTGGAGAAATGTGTATTTAGGTCTTCTGCCCAGTTTTGGATTGGGTTGGTTCTGTTTTTGATATTGAGCTGCATGAGCTGCTTCTAAATTTTGGAGATTAATCCTTTGTCAGTTGCTTCATTTACAAATATTATCTCCCATTCTGAGGGCTGTCTTTTGGTCTTGTTTATGGTTTCCTTTGCTGTGCAAAAGCTTTTAAGTTTCATTAGGTCCCATTTGTTTATTTTTGTTTTTACTTCCATTTCTCTAGAAGGTGGATCAAAAGGGATCTTGCTATGATTTATGTCAGAGTGTTCTGCCTATGTTTTCCTCTAAGAGTTTTATAGTGTCTGCCCTTACATTTAGGGCTTTAATTCATTTTGAGTTTATTTTTGTGTATAGTGTTAGGGAATATTCTAATGCAGTTTCCCCAGCACCACTTATTGAAGAGGATGTCTTTTCTCCACTATATATTCTTGCCTCGTTTATCAAAGATAAGGTAACCATATGTGCGTGGATTTTTCTCTGGGCTTTCTATCCTGTTCCATTGATCTATGTTTCTGTTTTTGTGCCACTACCATAGTGTCTTGATTACTGTAGCTTTGTAGTATAGTCTGACGTCAGGGAGCCTGATTCCTCCAGCTCTTTTTCGTTCTCAAGATTGCTTTGGCTCTTTGGGGTCTTTTGTGTTTCCATACAGATTGTGAAATTTTTTTGTACTAGTTCTGTGAAAAATGCCATTGGTAGTTGGAAAGGGATTGCATTGAATCTGTAGTTTGCTTTGGGTAGTAGAGTCATTTTCACAATGTTGATTCTTCCAATCCAAGAACATGGTATATCTCTCCATCAATTTGTATCATCTTTAATTTCTTTCATCAGTGTCTTATAATTTTCTGGATACAGGTCTTTTGTCTCCTTGGGTAGGTTTATTCCTAGGTATTTTATTCTTTTTGTTGCAATAGTAAATGGGAGTGTTTTCTTAATTTCACTTTCAGATTTTTCATTATTAGTGTATACGAATGCCAGAGATTTCTGTGCATTAATTTTGTATTCTGCTACTTTATGAAATTCACTGATTTGCGCTAGTAGTTTTCTGGTAGCCTCTTTAGGATTCTCTATGTATAGTATCATGTTATCTGCAAACAGTGAAAGATTTACTTCTTTTCTGATTTGGATTCCTTTTATTTCTTTTTCTTCTCTGATTGCTGTGGCTAAAACTTCCAAAACTAAGTTGAATAATAGTGGTGAGATTGGGTAACCTTTTCTTGTTCCTGATCTTAGTGGAAATGGTTTCAGTTTTTCACCATTGAGGACGATGTTAGCTGTGGGTTTGTCATATATGGCCTTTATTATGTTGAGGAAAGTTCCCTCTATGCCTACTTTCTGGAGGGTTTTTTATCATAAATAGGTGTTGAATTTTGTTGAAAGCTTTTCCTGTATCTACTGAGATGATCATATGGTTTTTATCCTTCAATTTGTTAATATTGTGTATCACATTGATTGATTTGTGTATATTGAAGAATCC
>NC_041231.1:20338746-20380044 GCF_002837175.3 Physeter macrocephalus
TTAAGGTTGGATTGTATTGATATAAACTTCCCTCTTAGAACTGCTTTTGCTGCATCCCATAGGTTTTGGGTTGTCGTGTTTTCATTGTCTTTTGTTTCTGGGTATTTTTGATTTCCTCTTTGATTTCTTCAGTGATCTCCTGGTTATTCAGTAGTGTATTGTTTAGCCTCCATGTGTTTTGTATTTTTTACACATTTTTTCCTGTAATTGATATCTAGTTGCATAGCGTTGTGCTTGGAAAAGATACTTGATACGATTTCAATTTTCTTAAATTTACCAAGGCTTGATTTGTGACCCAAGATGTGATCCTGGAGAATGTTCCGTGAGCACTTGAGAGGAATGTGTATTCTGTTGTTTTTGGATGGAATGTCCTATAAATATCAATTAAGTCCATCTTGTTTAATGTATCATTTAAAGCTTGTGTTTCCTTATTTATTTTCATTTTGGATGATCTGTCCATTGGTGAAAGTGGGGTGTTAAAGTCCCCTACTATGATTGTGTTACGGTCACTTTTCCGTTTTATGGCTGTTAGCATTTGCCTTATGTATTGAGGTGCTCCTATGTTGGGTGCATAAATATTTACAATTGTTATATCTTCTTCATGGATCGAACCCTTGATCATTATATAGTGTCCTTCTTTGTCTCTTGTTATAGTTTTTACTTTAAAGTCTATTTTGTCTGATATGAGATACATTTAAGGTAATTATCGATATGTATGTTCCTATTACCATTTTCTTAATTGTTTTGGGTTTGTTATTGTAGGTCTTTTCCTTCTCTTGTGTTTCCTGCCTAGAGAAGTTCCTTGAGCATTTGTTTTAAAGGTGGTTTGATGGTGCTGAATTCTCTCAGCTGTTGATTATCTCTAAAGGTTTTAATTTCTCCATCAAATCTGAGTGAGATCCTTGCTGTGTAGAGTAACTTGGTTGTAGGTTTTTCTCCTTCATCACTTTAAATATGTCCTGCCACTCCCTTCTGGCTTGCAGAGTTTCTGCTGAAAGTTCAGCTGTTAACCTTATGGGGATTCCCTTGTGTGTTATTTGTTGCTTTTCCCTTGCTGCTTTTAATATTTTTTCTTTGTTTTTAACTTTTGATAGTTTGATTAATATACGTCTTGGCGTGTTTCTCTTTGGATGTATCCTGTATGGGACCTATCCTGTAGGGGACTCTCTTTGCTTGCTGGACTTAGTTAACTATTTCCTTTCCCATATTAGGGACGTTTTCAACTATAATCTCTTCAAATATTTTCTCAGTCCCTTTCTTTTTCTTTTCTTATTCTGGGACCGCTATAATTCAAATGTTGGTGTGTTTAATGTTGTCCCAGAGGTCTCTGAGACTGTCCATTTTCTCAGTCCCTTTTTTTTTTCTCTTTTTCTTCTGGGACCCCTATAATTCAAATATTGGTGCATTTAATGTTGTCCCAGAAGTCTCTGGGACTGTCCTCAATTATTTTCATTCTTTTTTCTTTATCTGCTCTGCAGTAGTTACTTCCACTATTTTATCTTCCAGGTCACTTATGTGGGTTGTGTAGGCTTCCCAGTGGAGGGGAGTAGTGCCTGTATTTTGGTGGATGAGGCTGGGTCTTTTCTTTCTGGTGGGGAGGTTCACATCTGGTGGTATGTTTTGGGGTGTCTGTGGCCTTATGATTTTAGGCAGCCTCTTTGCTAATGGATGGGGTTGTGTTCCTGTCTTGCTAGTTGTTTGGCATAGAGTGTCCAGCACTGTAGCTTGCTGGTCATTGAGTGGAGCTGGGTCTTGGCATTGAGATGGAGATCTCTGGGTGATTTTCGCCGTTTGATATTACATGGAACTGGGAGGTCTCCTGTGGACCAATGCCCTGAACTTGGCTCTCCCACCTCAGAGGCACAGCCCTGACGCCTGGTTGGAGCACCAAGAGCCTGTCATCTACATTGCTCAGAATAAAATGGAGGAAAAAAAAGAAAGAAAGAAGAAGACAAAATAAAGTAAAAGAAAATAAAAGTATTAAAATAAAAAATAATTATTAAAAATTTTTTTAAGTAATTTAAAAAAAGAAAGAAAGAAGAGAGCAACCAAACCAAAGAACAAATCCACCAATGATAACAAGTGCTAAAAACTATACTAAAAAAAAAAAAAAGAAAAAGAAAAATACGGCCAGACAGAACCCTAGGACAAATGGTAAAAGCAAAGCTATACAGACAAAATCATACACAGAAGCATACACATACACACTCACAAAAAGAGAAAAAGGGAAACAAATATATATATCGTTGCTCCCAAAGTCCACCTCCTCAATTTGGGATGATTCATTGTCTATTCAGGTGTTCCACAGATGCAGGGTACATCAAGTTGATTGTGGAGATTTAATCCGCTGCTTCTGAGGCTGCTGGGAGAAATTTTCCTTTCTGTTCTTTGTTCACACAGCTCCCGGGGTTCAGCTTTGGATCTGGCCCCGCCTCTGCATGTAGGTTGCCTGAGGGTGTCTGTTGTTTGCTCAGACAGGACTGGGTTAAAGGAGCGGCTGATTCGGGGGCTCTGGCTTACTCAAGCCTGGGGGAGGGAGGGGTACAGAGTGTGGGGCGAGCCTGCGGCGGCCGAAGCAGACATGACATGGTGCACCTACTTTGGAAAACAGTTTAGCAATTTCTCCCGAAGTTAGATATAAAACCTCACAACCCAGCAATTCCACTCCCAGTATATACCAAAGTGAAATGGAAACATATACACATGAAGTGTGCAAGTGTATTATTCATAAACACCAAAAAGTAGAAACAGCCAAAATGTCCATCAACTGACAAATGGATAAATCCAAATGGGGTAGGTAGAATAATGGCTCCCAAATGTGACCATGTCCTAATCCTCAGAACCTGTGACTGTGTTAACTTACATGGCTAAAGGGACTTTCTAGATGTGAGTTAGTTAAGGACCTTGACATGGGGAGATTACCCTGAAAGATGAGGGGGCCCAAAGTAATCACAAGCGACTTAACATTGAAAGGACACAGAAGGGTCAGTCACAGGAATTGAATGTGAAAACTCTACCTGATTTTGTTGGTTTTGAAGATGGAAGAGGAGGCCCATAAGGCAAGGAATATGGGCAGTCCCTAGAAGATGAAAAAAAAACAGGACATGGATTCTCCCCTAGCCTCCAGAAAGGAATACAGCTCTGCCAACACCTGAGACCTGTATTGGACTTCTAATCTACAGAACTGTAAAATAATAAATGTATGTTGTTTCAAGCTACTAAATTTGTGGTAATTTGTAATATCAGCAATAGAAAACAAATCCATGCAGCTACAAAGATAAACTTTGAAAGCATTATGCTAAGTGAAAGAAGCCAGTCACAAAGACCACATATTATATGATTCCACTTCTATGAAATGTCCAGAATAGGCAAATTTACAACAGCAGAAAGTAGACTAATGGCTGCTTACACCTGAGAGTGGGGGTTCTAGGAGAAATGGAATTAACTACTAATATGTATGGAGTTCCTTTGAGGGGGAAAGGTGTTCTAAAATTAGGTTATGATAATGGTTTCACAATTCTGTGTAAATATACTAAAAAGCAGTCATGAGTGAGCTGTATGATATATGAATTATATCTCAATAATGCTGTTTTTAAAACAGAAAGCAAAAAAGAAAGTTGGGATGACTATGTTAATGTCAGATGAAGTTGACTTCAGAACAAAATCATTACCAGAGATAAAGAGGAACATTATGTAACAATAAATGGGTCAGTTTACCAAGAAAACATAGCTATCCTAAATGTTTACATCCAACAACTAGAGTTTCAAAATACATGAAGGAAAAACTGATAGGTAAATAAAGGGAAAAGTAGAGAAATCCAGAAGTATAGTTGAAAATTTCAGTCCTCCTATTTGGTAGGTCTCTTTGCTGAAAAGACCTGAAAGCAATGAAACCCTAGTGGCAAAATGCACACCTAGCACCCATTATCTTGGTTTCTAAATACCATCTCCAATAAAAGGAACCACAGCTCCTTGAAGAAATGGCTGACATGGAAAGTACAACAGGATGAACTTAGAGTATTTTGTGCCAGACCGTAAGAATGTTTTCAAAGATTCATTGAAACATATCAGAACAACACTGGAGTCAGGTTAAAAGGACTACTACTGGCAAGGTCTGGTATATCTGAGCAAAATAAATTATCATGGTGTTGAATTATAAGCCACTGAATAAAATAAGTATCCATGAGTCCATACTGATACAAATAAATGTGAGAAACTAAAAAAAAAAAATAGAGGAGAAAGAAAAACTCTTCTTTAAAAGAGGATTCCAATCATAAATAGAGAACTGATGAAAGAATTAGAAAATCACTACATGACAACCACTATAGTAATAATTTTTTCAGGCAAGGACTATAAATAGATGCTAAGATGGGTGAACAAAAATCTAAAAGTGTCTCCTAACAAGATACTTACTAATTATAAGAGGAAATTAGTCACTTTACAGTAAAGAAAACTGGTAGCTGCCACCTTAACCAAGTGACCAAAGTTAATATCACCAGTAATTGGGCAAACTGCCTCATCTTCCTACTGGTATGATGCACTGAGCAGGGTACTTCTGTGGTATTCTTGCCAAAAATGCATGACCTGAATCTAATCATGAGGAACCGTCAGAGAAACACATTGAGGAATCTTCTGCAAAATAATTCATCTGTACTCCTCAAAAATGTCATTGACATGAATGACACAGGACTGAGAATATGTTGCAGAAAAAGGGGACTAAAAACTCATGATAACTAAATGTACTCTGTGATCCTGGATTGGATCGTTGATCAGCAAAAACAAAACAAAAAACAAAACAAAACAAAAACAAACAAACCCCCGCCCCCTCAATTTTGATAAAAAAGGGCATTAATGAGACAAAATTTGACTAAGGACAACAGATTGAAGTATTGTGTTAATATAAATTTCTAGATTTTCAAAACTGTCTGTGATTGTGTAAGAAAAGGTCCTTATTCTTAAGAAATACATGCTGAAGTATGCAGAAGTTACAAAAGTGCTGTGGACAGGGTACTAAAAAAAGATATCTGAAGAACATCTAGCCAAATTTGGGATATAAGGGAGAGTTTTCCATAGGAACTGATAACTAATGGTATTTTAATTTCCTATTTCTATTGTAACAAATTACCACAAAACTTCGTGGCTCAAAACAACACAAATTTATTAAGCTTTGGAGATCAGAAGTCCAGTGGGTCTTACTGGGCTAAAATCAAGATGTTGTCAGGCCTGTGCTCCATGTGGAGCTTTAGGGGAGAATCTGTTTCCTTGCATTTCCATTTCCTGGTGATTGCCCACTTTCCTTGGCACTTGGCTACAGACTTCCGTCTTCAAAGCTAGCAATAGGTGTTTGAATCTTTTTCAAGTCGTATCACTCTGACACTAACTCATCTTCCACCTCCTTCTTCCAATTTTAAGGATGCTGTGATTACTTTGGGTCCATCCTGGTAATCCAGGATAATCTATTTAAGAATCAGACAATTAGCCACCCTAATTCCATTTACAATCTCAATTCTCCTTTGTCATGTAATTTAACATATTCACACAGGGATCCAGGTGTGGACATCTTTGGTTGGCCATTATTCTGGCTACAATGAAAGGGCTTACTTTTCCTTCTGTACCAGGTACGATATTGTTAATCTTTTTTTTTTTTTTGGAAAAACAACTCATATCGACTAAGAAATAATGTTTTTGGTTTATGAAAGTAAAAAGTGCAGAAGAAGAGGCTGGATTTAGGACAGGCTTGATATCTTCAAATGACTGGCTTCTATCAATCTCTCTCTGTTCTGCTGTTTTCAGCATTGATGTCATCCTAAGTCATTCACCCTCATGATCCCAAGACGGTTGTCAATAGGTCTCACAGATACAAAATTATCCCTTCATGTAAGAAATAGAGAGGTTATTGTTGTCTCAGCAACCTGAGCACACCTTCTGAGGTTCATTCTGATTGGAGCAGCTCATATGCCTTTCACTGCACCAGTTCTGTGGCCAGAAGAATGGAATGTGGTAATTGGCTTAGCCTTGGTGCCAGATCCCAGGAATGGATTCAGCTTCTCCAAAACAACCAGGATCTCAAATGGAAAATTCTTGAGAAGAGAATGAGGAATGGATTGAGGGGGACAACTAACAAATATCTAGTCTATCCCCATATCCCAATCTCATATAGACAATTATAATACTTTATTAATAAATTGTGAATAACCTAGAATATTTTAGAAGTTCTGTAATTTTACCCAACAGTATCAAGTAAAGCAATGCAAATTAAAGGAAATATGTGGACACTAAGCTCATTATTACATGAGTTACTGAATCTCAAGGTAAAACCAACCGGGCAATGTTGTCTTCTCTGAAACAATATCTGCTCAGTCTTCCACAGAAATTAGAAAACAAGAAGTCTTTGGTTGGTTCTTGAATGCAAACGAGAGAAAGATGGACAACTCTGCTCAACATAATCAGATTTCTGCCTTTTTTTTTTCCCCACAGCAAATGTTTTTTGCCTGTAGTGAATTTTTTACTTTAATTTTAAATCTTTTATTTATTTATTTTTTGCTTTCATATTAAGAAAAAAGACTCATGAGTTACCCAGCTAGTTTTTTTACCCCACTCAATTTGCTTAAACCCAGACTTAACAAATAAAAGTCCTTTGGTGCCTCAGGTTTTTTACACCCTACACTACCTTTCCTTTACAAAACCAAACTCCTCTCATGAGAGACTCAGTTTGGAAATAATCCCATTAATTAGCTTATAACTGAATCACAATTTTGCATGACTGAAAAGTTACATATAGAAAAACAAAACGGTCACTTAAATTCTTCATTGTAAGTTTTTTTTAATAAAAAATTTATTTATTTATTTATTTTTGGCTGCGTTGGGTCTTCGTTGCTGCGCGCGGGCTTTCTCTAGTTGCGGCAAGCAGGGGCTACTCTTTGTTGTGGTGCGTGGGCTTTTCATCGCGGTGGTTTCTCTTGTTGCGGAGCACAGGCTCTAGGCGCGCAGGCTTCAGTAGTTGTGGTGCGTGGGCTCAGTAGTTGTGGCTCACGATCTCTAGAGCACAGGCTCAGTAGTTGTGGCACATGGGCTTAGTTGCTCCACGGCATGTGGGATCTTCCCAGACCAGGGCTCGAACCCATGTCCCCTGCATTGGCAGGCGGAGTCTTAACTACTGTGCCACCAGGGAAGTCCCCATTGTAAGTTCTTAAATATGTACTATAAAAATTTCAAAGGGGAGTTTCTTTTTTTCTTCTCCAAAGAGTAGAGTGCTATATTAGTTGTTCTCTTTGTTCTTTCTTTTAGATTTTAACATTAGCATACAGTAAAATGACTTTTTGTCTGTATAAAATTCTATGAATTGAAATGTAGTCGTATACATGTAACTACCATCACCCTGAGTATACAGAATAGTTCCAACACCTCCAAAACACCCAAGGGTAATTTCTTTGCAATTACACACTCCACCCAACTTCTGGCAACCCCTGGATCTACTCTCCATCACTATAGTTTTCTCGTTTGGAAAATGTCATATAAATAGAATCATACAATATGCAACTGTATTAGATTCTGACTGCCACTACAACAAATTAGTATAAACTCTGTAGTTTAAAACAATGCAAATTTATTATCTTACATTTTGGAAAGTCAAAAGTCCAAATTCAGTGTCAGCAGGCTAAAATCAATGTGTCAGCAGGGCTGCTTTCCTTTTGGAGACTCTAGTGGGGAATCCATTGCCTTGCTTTTTCCAGCTTATACAGGCTGTCCTCATTCCTTGGCCCATGCCCATCACCGTGTTTCTTTGTCTCCCTCTGCTTTCATCATCACATCACTTTTTTCTGCCTTTTGATCCTCCTGCTTCCCTCTTTTTTTTTTTTTTTTTTTTTTTTGCGGTGCGTGGGACTCTCACTGTTGTGGCCTCTCGCATTGCAGAGCACAGGCTCCAGACGCGCAGGCTCAGCGGCCATGGCTCACGGGCCTAGCCGCTCCGCGGCATGTGGGATCTTCCCGGACCGGGGCACGAACCCGTGACCCCTGCATCGGCCGGCGGACTCTCAATCACTGCGCCACCGTGGTAGCCCTCCTGCTTCCCTCTTATAAAGACCCCATGATTACACTGGACCTAATAGGATAATTTCCCCGTCTCAAGATCCTCAATTCAATCACATCTGCAAAGTACTTTTGCTATGTAAGAAAAAAATGCATTAATGGGTTTCAGGAATTAGGACACAAACATCTCTGGGGGGCTATTATTCTGTCTGCTGCATCCTTTTGAGACAGGCTTCTTTCAGCAAAATGCCTTTGAGATTCATCCAAGTCTTGTTTATCTCAGTAGTTCCTCCTTTTACTGATGAGTATTATGCTATTGTATGAATAACCACGATTTATGTATCCATTCACCAGTTAAAGTGTGTTTGAGTTGTTTCAGTTTAGAGTAATGATTAGCATCACTATGAACATTTCTATATAGATTTTTGTATGAATAAATTTTTTAATTTCCTTGTGTACATACCAAGGAATGGGATTCCTGCATCATATGTTTAACTTTATAAGAAATTGCCAAGCTGGTTTCTAGAATAGCTGTAGCATTTTGCATTTCCATCAGCAGTGTATGAGAATTATAGTTGTTCAACATCTTCATCTACACTTGATATTGTTAGTTGTGTCATTTTAGCCATTTTAATAGGCTGTAGAGGTATCTCAGCATAGTTTTAATTCATATTTTCTTAATGGCTAATGGTGATGAACATTGTTTCATGTATTTATTGCCATTTTTGGAGAAATGTCTGTTCAAGTAATTTGCCCATTTTTAATTGAGTTGCTTTCTAACTTTTAAGTTTTGAGAGTTATTTACATATTTTGGATAAAGTCCCTTGTCTCCACTTGCAAATATTATTTCCTAGCATGTCTTTTCACTGGATAGGACTTCCAGTACAATCTAGAATAGGGGTGGTGAGAGGACGTCTATATTAGTTGTATATTGCTACATAAGAAACTGCTAGAAACTCAGTAGCTTAAAAAAAAAAACACATATATAACCTGCTAAGTTCCTGTGTGTCAGGAATCCAAGCATGGCTTGACTAGGTTCTCTGTAGAGGATCTCACAAGTCTGAAATTAAAGTGTCAGATGTGTTCTCCTGTAAAATTTGGGGATCCTCTTCCAAGTTCATACAGGTTATTGGCAAAATTCAGTCCTTTGCCCTTGTGGGATTGAGGATAGGTCCCCATTTTCCTGCTAGCTGATGGCTGGGGTCACTCTCAGAAACTAGAGGCCACTCTCAGGTCCTAGCCATGTGGCTTTCTCAGCACATGGCAGCATACTTCATCAAAGTCAACAGGATGCTCTCTCTCCAACTTCCAAGACAGGGTTTCATATATTGTAATTTTGGAAGTTACAATTCTATAACCTTTGTCCATTAACGTTAACCTAATCAAGAGAGTGACTATCCCAGCATCTTTACAAGTCCTGCCCACACTCAAAGGATAGGTATCATGTGAGACATTTAAACTCTGGGGTGGCAATTTTGAGACCATCTCCCAATTCTGCCCACCACAAAATCCTTGCCTTGTCCTCCATCTTAAAGAGAAAATATTTAGTCTTTCAACATTAAATATGATGTTTTGCTGTAGATTTGATTTACAGTCCTTTTATTAAGTTGAGGACACTATTGTAATTGCATCCTATTCATCCCACTGGTGAGGGAGAGATTCCTGCCCTAGGGTTATGGAGATGGCAGAACACAGGACAGTCAACACTGGACAGATGAGATCAACAGCAGTTTATTAGTCACATATATTCACAGCATGGGGGAGAAGGACACTGTACATGATGCAGGGCCACAGGGTTTTGAGCTTGGGGACAGAATAATCAAAAAGGGACAGCAGAAGGCAAGGTTTGTAGTATCAAGAAGGTATGGTTAAAAAAAAAAAAGGTTCCCTTAAGGATATGATTGGTTTGTTTGAATAATTCCATGAGGTGGCAAGGAACTGAAACTCACTACTCAGGGATAAGCACGAATTGTGCCAGATTCCCTTGATACAAAGGGATGTTTGGCTAGGGGACCTTGTCCCCAAAAGCAAAGGAGAGAAGGAAACTTGTGCTTAGGCTACTTCAAGCCCTCCCAGTCTCACCAGATGACGAGGCAGCACATAACATCAGACCTTACACAACAGAAGTTTTCTTATATTCTTAGTTTCCTGAGAGTTTCTATTACAAATGCAAGTTGAATCTTGTCAGGTGCTTTTTCTGCATCAGTTGAAATGATCATGTAGCTTTTCTTTTTTTGACTGTTAAAATATGATTTAATTTTATTGATTTATGTTCTAATATTTTAAAGCCTTGAAATTCTAGGAGAAATCTCACTTGGTCATGGTGTATTATTCCTTTTATACGTTGCTGGATTCTATATGCTGATGTTTATGGAGGATTTTTACAGCTATGCTCATGAGGAGTATAGGTTTGTAGTTTTCTTCATTCATATTGTCTTTGTCTGGCTTTGGAATCAGGGTAATGACAGCCTCAGAACACAAATCGGATGTGTTCTGCATGTTCTATTTTCTGGAAGAGACTGCATAGAATTGCTGTTATTTCTTCTTGAAATGTTTGGTAGAATTCACCATTAAATTGTTTGAGCTTGGGTATTTCAGTTTTAAAGGTATTAGTAGCAAATTCAACTTCTCTAATACATAAAGCAGTATTTAGATTACCAAATTCATCTTGGGCAAATGTTGGTAGTTTATGGTTTTTAAGGAATTGATCCATTTTATCTAAGTTGGAAAATTTATGTCCATAGAGTTGTTTGTAGTATTGCTATCATCATTTTTATGTCTGTAGGGATATTCTTTCTTTCCTGCTATTGTTAATTTATATTTTTTCTCCTTTTTTGTCAGTCTTGGGAGAGCTTTATTTATGTCACTGACTTTTCAAAGATTCATATTTGTTTCATTGATTATTCTCTATTGTTCCCCTATTTTAAATTTCATTGATTTCTGCTTGTTTTGATTTATTTTACTTTTTATTTTCCAGTTTCTTATGGTGGAAGCCTATAATGTTGAGTTGAGACCTTTCTCCTTTGTAATATAAGCATTTAATGCTATAAATTTCCCACCAAGCACAGCAGCAGTTGCATAGCACAAACTTTTGACCTCTGGTGCTTTAATATCTATTCAATTTAAAATATTTTCTAAAATCCCTTGAGACTTCCTCTTTGACCCATGGATCATTAGGAAGTGTATTGTTCGATTTTCTTGTGTTTTAAGATCTTCCTGTTTTCTTTCTCCTAATGATTTCTAGTCTAATTCCATTATGATTACTGTATACAATTCGTGAATATAGTCTATTTCAATTCTTTTAAATTTTCTCTATGATTCATGATTAGGTCTACATTGGTGAATGTTCTATGTAAACGTCAAAAGAATTTGCCTTTTCCTGATGATATGGATTAGGTATATCAGCTAGATCCAGCTGGTTGATGCTGTTTTCTAGTTTTTCTCTAACTTTGTGATTTTTCTGCCTACTAGCTTTATTGATTACTGAGAAAAAATATTGAAATCTACAAATATATATGTGTATCTATCCATCTCTCTTTTCAGTTCTGTCAGTTTTTGCTTTATAATGTTTTAATATCCTATTGTTTGGTGCATACATATTTAGGATGTTATATCTTCTTAGTGAATGAATTGAACTTTATCGTTATACCTGCAAATTATTTTTTCTCTATATTATCTTCAGAGCACTGTAATTAGTCACTTGAGCTTTTTTGATTACTGTTTGTATTATATATCTTTTTACTTTTAATTAACCTGCATGACTGTATTTAAAGTGAATTTCTTGTGGGCAGCATATAGTTAGGTCATGTATTTTATATGAGACTTTTAATTGTTGTGTTTAGAACATTTATATATTATGTAATTACTGATATATGTGGATCTACCTCTACCATGATTTGTTTTTGATGGCTCTCTCTGTTTCTGTCTCCCTATTTTTCCCTTTCCTGTCATTTCTTGGGTTTTTTGAATGTATTTAGGTATCCAATATTAATGTATCTTTTCTCTGTACATGCATATCTCTGGAATCTCTTCCTCTTCGTATAAGGACACCAGTCGTACTGGATTAGGGCCTCACTCTTATGACCTCATTTAACCTTAAATACCTTTTTGAAAGACCCTATCCCCAACTACAGTCATACTGCAAGGTACTGGTGATTAGGACTTCAACATGTGAATGTGGTGGGGAGACACAATTCAGTCTATTATACCATCATAACCAAATTTAAGTGTACAGTTCCATAGTATTAAGTGCATTTGAATTGTTTTCAAATCATCACAACCATCCATCTCCAGAACACTTTTCACTTTACAAAACTGAAATTCTGCACCCATGTAATAGTAAGTCCCCATTCTCCCCTCCCCTACTTTCTGTCTCTATGAATTTGACTATTCTAGATGATGTATTTAAATAGAATCATACAGTATTTGTCTTTTTGTGACTGGTTGATTTCACTTAGCATAATGTCTTCAAGGTTCTTCCATGTTCTACCATAGCATGTGTCAGAATTTTCTTCCTTTTTAAGGCTGAATAATATTCCATTGCATGTATGTTTATCCATTCATCCATTGATGGAAATTTGGGTGTTTCCACCTTTTGTCTATTGTGAATATATTTACTTTTAGGAGACATAGAATAACTGATTCATGCATGCTATCCAGGTTTTACAGTTGCTTCCAGTAGGAGACACAGGGTGGAGTGTCTTTACTCTGTATTGTCTACAATCAGAACCCACTGAGACGTTTCATTTTAATATGCAACCAGGATACTCATTATAAGCATAACAGAAATTGTCCTATGGTATTTGATTTGAAAGATAGCATACATCCAAATATATCTACCTCTTCTACTACTATCTAGAGATGCTTTGTTTAAATGAAAATATCTCCATCTTTAGACATTGTGTTTGAAGATGCAAACGACCTTGGAAAGAGTGATACAATTTTTTTTTGTACAATATTAGTCATTGATATTTTAATATGACTTAGTTTATGGGGTGTTTTTTCTTTATAATTAGTTGAAAGTGGGGCATTGAGCAACTTATGATTAAATAACAACTCAATATGCAAAAACGTAATGTTTCCACTCCCTCTACTTATTGCCTCCCATTATCCTCAAATAACATTTATTAACTGTCTATTTTATTTGAGGTAATTATATATGATGATAGAAAGTCTTTATGAAAAGGATATTTCTATCAAAAGAACCCCTTAACTCCCACCACCATGCTGAGGGAACTCAGAGGAACCTTTAGATTCTCTTTAGGCCTTATTTAAATTTGCACAAAATAATCTCAAGCCAGAAATTTTCCATAGATGTTCCCTGATGATTCTGAATTGGAGATTATACTCTTAGGACTGGAGAAATGACTGACCATCCCAGTAAATGCATTCTAGTCACTATAGAGTAGTCAATCCAATTACCTTGGACCTAAGAAGTTTAAGTTAAGCCTCTTCTAATTTGGGGAAGGTTTCAGTTGCTAACAGGATCGTTGTACCTGATTTCAAAGTACAGGCTGTAGTTTTCTTTTTTAAAAAATTCATTTTTGGAAATAGAGCAATTCCCTCAGAGGAAGGATGATAAAAAACAATAACCTAGTTTTCCCTCATGCCTGAATTTACTGCTGTATCTCATACTGACATAATTAATAATAAACAGACGTGTCCTTTTTCTTTCTTTACTTTCATGTGTTCGTATATTGTCTTACCATATTATGATTATAGCAATTAGTAAAGGAGGAATTAGCGCTGCATCTACATATTAACATCATCCTATTAATTTACATTGGAAATTCCCTGTATGCTTCGACATTCTGTGCTGTTCTGTGTTGAGCCATCTGAAGTTTCAAAGAGAGCTCTCATTATCAAATTAATTCTGAAACAAGTAAGCTTTTGCCCTTCCCACTTCTTTCAGGAGAGACCTACTAACAGATGTTCTTTTATGTTATACATGTATCTCTGTTACCCACTTTGTGGGGGGGCGGTACATGATTTATCTGCTTTGTATGATGCAATTGAAGTGAGAATTTGAAAAAAAAAAATGGTGTCATGGACTTCTTTGTACTCACCTTCTTAACCTTTTGAATTTTAACAGAAAGTAACCTTTTCCTTATTTTATGTTTAATTAAATCTTCCCCACTCTTGAAACAAAACCATTTCTTCTCTCCATAACGTAAACTGGAGATTGCTATTGAACCTTTCTTCTCAGTCAGTAGCTTTTTAATATTCTTTCTTCAATCAGCAAACATAATGCCTGCCAAAGTTGCATTTATTGGATGAATGCTTATTGTGTGTTTACAGTGAAAATGTCTGCATCTCAAAAGATAATATTCTAAGAACTTAATTTATTTTCAGATCAAAAGTTGATATCTATTTAGATTTTATTTGAATATAAACTAGAGTACAAATTAAAAGGGATAAAGATAGTTCCACAGCTGTAAGTTAAAAAAAAACATTTAAAATTCACTTTTTAATAGCATCTGTAATTTGGACAAAATACTCTGATAGAGAAAAAAAAGTTATTTTCTACTCTGGTTGAAAGATACCCATGATTCTTTAAGGACACAAAATCTGCCATTTATTTCAGATATGTACCTTTACAAAACTTTCACAACGTATCTGCTTCTGCTCAAAAAATGTTTTGATGATGTACAGTTTTACTGATGTTAAAATGTTAGAATTTTTTTACTTCAATAAATACAATTCTCTAATAGTATTCTTTCTAAAGAATAAAGCAGGTGCTTTGAATTTTTCTTATGATTTGAGGCTAACAACAAAAACTGAATTGTCACATCACATTTGTGGTAACTAACCTGTAGACCTTGGTAATTATTTTATTCTCTTTGCCAGAGTATATGCTTTATACCCTAACTTTTAAGAATAGTTAAGAATATTTTTGGTGTCTTTTATGGAACTGCTTTGCAATGGAGATAAGCCTAACAGATGAAACAGGTCATGTAAAATCATTCATTCATTCAGCAAATAATTATTCAGCACCTACTACAACCCAGTACTGTTCTAGGTAATTAAAATATATCCCTGAGCCACTGAGACAAATATTCCTGTCCTTATAGAGGTTATAGTCTAGGATGGGAGTTAAAGAAATATATGAGAAATATTAATAAGTAAATTATCTACAGTACAGGATGATGAGTATTACAGATAAAAGGAAAAGTCAACTAGAATGAAAGGAACCAGGAGCTGGGGTTGGAGCGTATTTTTCAGGATTCAATAAATGGTCAAGGTAGGTCTTTGAAGACATACTGGAAGGTGGGGAGGGAGTTAGCCATGTAGATTCTGGGTAAGAGCACTGCCGGCAGGGGATGATTGAGGAAGATCCTAAGCAATGGTCAAGGAAGGGAAAAGAAGTCATATGATTTAAGGGAAAATAGCAAAAGGGGGAAAACAGCAGGTCCTCCAGGAGGTTAAAGCGCTGAGAAAGGGGGCTTGATTGCTGTGTATAAACAGTAAACTCTTGGCTTCCCTGGTGGCGCAGTGGTTGAGAATCCGCCTGCCGATGCAGGGGGACACGGGTTCGTGCCCCGGTCCGGGAGAATACCACATGCCGCGGAGCGGCTGGGCCCGTGAGCCATGGCCACTGAGCCTGTGCGTCCGGAGCCTGTGCTCCGCAACGGGAGAGGCCACAACAGTGAGAGGCCCGTGTACCACAAACAAGAAAAAAACAAAAAAAAACCCCCCAAAAACAGTAAACTCCCCTCATTTCCTGAGGTTTAGGTTTTCATGACTTTCAAAATCTCAGCTTTAAAAAATATTTTTCCATAAATCTTTTGTAAATAAATATCAGAATTGAATATTTAGATTACCCTGAGTTATTTTTGACTCATTTAACAAAATAAAATTGGGTAAGATTGTGTCATTAGAAAGTAATGAATCAGATATGTTCTGTTACTATTTGGGAAAAAAGGACATCTGCAACAATCACCCCATTTTGATGCCAGCACCTTATTGTGATAGATTGCTGCCTTGCTGAAGAAGGCTCTGAGAGTAAATTAGCGTCTTAAGGGTTTTATAATTGAGAAAATGTTACCAAAGTTGGATCTGAAAGCTAGGCTCAAGCCCTAACATACAATAACCATAGAAACAAAGAATTCTATTGAAAAGAAAAGAAGGAAATCATGAAAGAGGGAGAGGGGAGGAAAGAGGCATGGTGGGAAACGTGTACAATGGTTAAACAAGCCAGACGCAAAACAAAATATGGTCTAAAATCTTGACAAGTCATGTGCACCATTTCAGTATGGAAATTAGATCTATTAGGAAGAAAACACGAAATAAGCAATGAGAAAAAACACATTTGTTTCTCTCACAGTTTGACTAAATGGCCACAGTGTACTAAAAACTATATGGACATTAAGATGAAATACCGCTGGCGGCTTTCAGGCTATAGAAGGTATTTTAATCGGTATTTTAAAATCACAACACCTTGAACCTAGACGATTCAAACTAAAACCTTTTATTTTCCAATGCAGAAGTAACCCAGTCAGCTATTCCTATCCTACCATAACATCAATATGCTTTATAAAGAGTTACACTTACCCCGTTTAGTATCATTTGGGAGTTTAATAATTGATACTTGTCTTTCATCATGCCTAGGAAGAAGTCTATTTATTTGATATTAAATTTTTTATAACCCTCCAGATTTTCACTAAGGGTTCTATTATTTGAAAAGCATCAATAGACTTGAATATAATTGACACTTTGAGTAATCCGAAGTCAAATAGTTGAAACCCTTATCCTAATTAAATTCCTTACTAATTTAGAAACATGCATCAAGTTAAATTAACTATTATAAACTATAAAGAATGTCACTCACCATCTGGTTCTACAGACTACTGCAATCACTAACCTGCTGTACACCCTGAAAGGAATTCAAGGGTGAAGATCAGTAATGAGGCACTCTGTGCTTGAGGAAAACAAGCAGAAAAGACCCTCAGATAGTTAGACATATTTTCAGGAGAAAGTTTTGTGAACCTAAATTCTTGCATCTTCTCATACTTCGAAAAGCACTAAAATATGACCCAAGATATCTGTTCCTCGTGATAGCAGTAATCTTCCATCAAGATGTGTTCTTGACTGCACGTACCCCTTTGCCAAAATCACATATATTCTACTCCCCCCACACACTTCTTCTGAACAGTTCCTCAGAGCTATCTGAAAGGCTGTCTCCCAGGCAAGAGTCCTCAGTAAGATATAGAATAAATTCAACTCACTGCTCTCACACTGTGCATTTTTTCCAGTTGACTCCATTTTTGTTAAGTGTAATAAAACCACAAAACTTGTCTATTATTATCCATGACAGATAATCCATGATAGCTCTGGTTACCTATTAAATAAAAAAGGCATTTTTATTATATCAATATAATCTGCTTACTTAGGTCTAATCCAGTCAAAGAGAAAAATGTTTATATATTAACTAAGCTTAAACTTTGCTTTGGTCTCCTATGTAAAGATTGATTCTCATGCAGGTAACCCCAAAACACGACAACTTCAAAAAAAAAATTCCTAACTCTGATCACTTATTCTTACAATTTAAAAAAATTGCAATAAATACTATCCTTCAAGGACACTGATAATTATGGGATTGAACAGGGTCATTGCTAAGATGATTCTCACCTCTAATTACAGTAATGGCAAGTGTGTGCATAAATTAATACAGTTGTTTTACAGACTATCATCTTCTTGATACCTGGGATAATTCTTTTCCTTTTAGCTTCTACAATCAAGCAGTGAACCTCTTTTACACTAAACCCTATGGCCTATAAAATCTCATCATTAGTAAAAGGTGGTTTCAAGTCTAGAAAAAGCACAATCAATAGAGTTAGAATGCCAGCTTGACAGTTGTCCACAGTTGGCATTTCTGTAATTTCCCTACACTCTGTCTCAATGAAGTGAAATCTGCATTTTTCCTCTTCGGAAATTCAATATAAATCATAGATAGAATCCACTAACGTGAAAAGGTATTCCAAGTAACTGACGACTATTATCTTTCCAGAATAGAAATGAAGAAATTTTTGCCAAAACAGCAAACATGGCTTACTTTGTTTATCACAGAACTGTGGCATTTACAGTACACTCTATTCTGTGATACCAATTTACCTCTGCAGATTTCACTATAAGTCACATGCCTTTAATAAGGACAATGAAAAAATACAAAAGAGATTTGTAGGCTTGAAAATATGCAGAAAAGAGATACCTAGTGACATTCAGCACAGAAGCTGATACTTTCTCTTATCGTCTTCTTTTCAACACAGATATTTGTATACAGAAAAAATTCCACACATATATAGGAGATGACAAAATAAATATGTTTTGTGGAGTCTGCAATGTAAGAGAATTCAAGAAGATGAAAGTCCAATGGTAAGAAAAGAAGAGAAGGTGCTCGCTTCGGCAGCGCATATACTAAAATTGGAACGATACAGAGAAGATTAGCATGGCCCCTGCGCAAGGATGACACGCAAATTCGTGAAGCGTTCCATATTTTTACGCAAGAGGGAAGAGATATGGGAACATATGTATATGTATAACTGATTCACTTTGTTGTAAAGCAGAAACTAACACACCATTGTAAAACAGTTATACTCCAATAAAGATGTTAAAAAAAAAAAGAAAGAAAGAAAAGAAGAGAAAGGAAGTGTGATGGAGGCAGATATGAAATTTTGAGTTTACTAAAGAATAAAATACAGAAGACTCACCTTTTAAAAATAAAACAGTATCTCATGGAACATAAAGAACCCTAACATTTAATAAATGACTACCCTAATGACTGCAGTACAATTACCCACCCCATTCCCTTCTCTGGAGACATATTCTGCTCCTGACCTATCTACTTTATTTTACCCTAAAATTCTCATCTCTCCCAGCACTTTATCCTTACACAGCTGTTCATTCCACATTTTTCATGGGTATCACTATTGATGAATGTAATGGGATATTTTTGGACACTTAACAGAATTAGGCAACATAATCTTATTTACCTTTGCAACTTCCACTTGAAATTTATGTCCAAAGCACATTATCACAATACTCTGTCCTACCCATAATCCACACGAGATTGGGGCAGTGAAGTTACAATAGCGAAGATTCAACATTTCAGCTATTGCCTCTGATTCTATAAAAGAAGCAGTGGGCTATACAATTCTCTTGAGACTTGTGATATCTAGACCCTAAGTTAGCTACAGTGGTGGTTTACACCAGAACTAGTAACAAGGGACTAAGTTTATATAAGCTTCAGTTAGGGTATATATATAAAGGTGTGGAGATATATTTTCATACTGTTAGTGGTGGTTTGCAGACTTTGTAAAGTTTATCACTGAAGCCCCAAGTTACCCATGAACTTGAGGTTAAGAACCCTGCCTACAAGAAATCCTTAAGAGCATTCTCTGCCTACTTCCTCCCCCATCAGTCATCACTCAGAGCAGGAGGAGGCCGCTGTGCTGAGAGGTGCTTTTCACTGTGTCTACAAGGAGATGAATTATTGACTCCAGCCCCTCCAAGAAACCAGGAGGTGTCTTTGTTCTATGAGGTTTACCTTCAGTAAGTCAGTGAATAATATTTTCTCGGTTATTTTTTTAATGTATGAGAACGTAATGCTTATATTCAGCATTATGGGGAGAATTCAAAAATAAAAATAAGAACTCTGAGATGTTTGTTTTCTCAAAGCATAACTGGGCATCAAAAAACCCTGTATCTCATACAAGTGAATAGAGTCTTTATGGACTGCTTTCTAATGGAAGATTTGCACTTTTAAAATTGAGTTTTATCATTAAAAACATGCTTTTCCTAAGCAAATATTCAGTACTGTATTAGTAATTCCAAGGAGGAACCGAACAGTCATGAAACTAACCATATACAGGCTTTCATTTCAACTGCATCAGCAGAGCATATTATTTTGCTAATATGTTTCTGGTTATGAACATTTTTCTTCTCTTGCTACATTTGTTTTGGGGGTTTGAATTGTTCTTGTCTTCCAGTGTTATAAAGCACTATTATGCTCACAACAAAGTTGACACTTGTCAACTGACTAGAGAGTTGATGGCAAGAGGCACAAAGTTCAGGCCAAGTTAAAAACTACCCATTGCATAATGGTCTGGCCCAAGCACTCTTGAAAGTCACAACCAGCTGATGTGATAGGAAGAACACTGAATCTGGACTATAAAGAAAAGGTTTGTTTCCTGCCTACCAGTGACTACAGTTGTATGACCTTGGATAGTAAACCTATCTCAGGCTGTTTCTCATTTTTAAATTGACTATAATTATAACTGCCCTATATACAACACAGGGATATTTTGAAACTCAAATTAAACGATGAGCTAGATCTCCTGTCCCAGATATGAGGGAAAGAAAGAGAAGGAAAAAAATTAGGAGAGCGCAGATAAGGTAAGTTAGAAATCTTTTCCAGATTACTACTTTTATGTTGGCTAGAGATTACCATTAGAGGAAATGAAGGCCAAGAAATACTAAAAGAGGTCATCAAGAAAGCATCATTAGGGCTTCCCTGGTGGCACAGTGGTGAAGAATCTGCCTGCCAATGCAGGGGACACGGGTTCGAGCCCTGGTCCAGGAAGATCCCACATGCCGCGGAGCAACGAAGCCCGTGCGCCACAACTACTGAGCCTGTGCTGTAGAGCCCCTGCTCTGCAACAAGAGGAGCCGCCGCAATGAGAAGCCCGTGCACCGCAAAGAAGAGTGGCCCCTGCTCGCCGCAACTAGAGGAAGCACGTGTGCAGCAACGAACCCAACAGCCAAAAATAAATAAATAAATTTATTAAAAAAAAAAAAAGCATCATTAAAGATTTGTGTTCTCTTTTACAAACTAATACTCCCTCCTACATCTCCATTTTCTGATCTGCTTGATCGAGGGGAAAATTTGCTGTCTCTAAAATGCTAAAGAGTCTAGAATAAGACTCTGCCTCATTTTTAAAAAGTGCAACTAATTTCACTGTATGCATGAGAAAGAATTTTAACAGATTATGTAGTCAGTTCACATTCTTGTAAATTTCCTCTTGTAATTTTGATAATTTTCAAAACTTACATAAGTTTTTGTTTGGTTTTCCAAGTGATAGCAACAAGAGAATCACCACACTAGCAGATATTGTACTATGTGCCAGGT
The DNA here is from genome assembly GCF_002837175.3 of Physeter macrocephalus. NCBI lineage: Eukaryota > Metazoa > Chordata > Mammalia > Artiodactyla > Physeteridae > Physeter > Physeter macrocephalus. The sequence goes on from NC_041231.1 coordinate 20,359,901, forward strand.
ACTGAGCTAAGTTCTTCATACATTTTATGTTATAGAAACCCAATAGTACCTATGATCTTGGTATTTTTATTACTCAAAATGTATACATGAAAAAAATGAAGCTTGTTCTCAAGTATCAAAACCTAGATTTGAATTCACATGTGAACCCATATCTTTCTGACCACAAAGCGCATATTCATTTCTAAGTAGTATTCATTGTGTAAGATAATAGTCATTAGAAAACAGTGAGGCAAGATAAAATCTTTGTTCCTTAGAACTTTACAATATAGATGAGGAAATTAAATAAGTACACAAATGATAAAACCAAAAGAAGAGGAAAAGAGTAATAGGGCTTCCCTGGTGGCGCAGTGGTTGAGAGTCCGCCTGCCGATGCAGGGGACACGGGTTCATGCCTCGGTCTGGGAAGATCCCACATGCCGCGGAGCGGCTGGGCCCGTGAGCCATGGCCGCGGAGCCTGTGCGTCCGGAGCCTGTGCTCCGCAACGGGAGAGGCCACAGCAGTGAGAGGCCCGCGTACCGCAAAAAAATTAAAAAAAAAAAGAGTAATAGAAGCTAATATTTATTTTTTCCAGCTTTATTCAGATAAAATTAACATATAATATTGTATAAGTTGAAGGTGAATAGTGTGATGATTTGATACAAGTATCTATTGTGAAATGTTTAACACAATGAGGCTAATTAACACATCCTTCACATAATTACCATTTTGTTGTTTTGCTGTTGTTATGGTGAGAACAGTAAAGCTCTACTCTCATGGCAATTTCAAGTGCACAATACGATATTACCTGTAGTCACCATGCTTCCGTTAGATCCCCAGACCGTATTCATCTTATAACTGAAAATTTGTACCCTTTGACCAGCATCACCTCACAGCCCTGGGCAACCACTATTCTACTCTGTTTCTATGAGCTAAGTGCTTTTAGATTCTACATAAAAGTGAATCATACAGTGTTTATATTTCTCTGTCTGACTTATTTCACTTAGCATAATATCATTAAGGTCCATCCTTATTGTTGCAACTGGCAGGATTTCCTTCTTTTTTTTACAGCTTAGTAACATATGTGTGTGTGTATAACATATATATATATATATCACATTTTCTTTAAGAGCTAATATTCAATGACTATTTATATGATGCCAGTCTTGTACTAGGCACTCAACATCTCCCAGCAATCCTACGAGATCAGTGTAATAGCCATCCCAATTTTATAGATGGCAAGACTGAAACTTCAGAAAAGCTATGTAATTTGTTCTAAATCACACATCTAGGGACTAACCCTTATGGGGAAAAGCTCAGGCACAAAGACTCCAGGGGCATCTTGCTAACTAATAAGAGTAGCACAAAAGTCAATGGAGGACAGAGAGTGTGAGTTAATGAATGTCCAGTTAGGGAGATAGGGATATAAAAAGATTTCTGGTTTAAGAATATGTAAATATATATTCATTGTGATATTGTGATCTAATCAGAAATACATACTTTGGTGTTCATCCTCAGCTCCCGGCCAGAGCTCTTAAATCCCTTGGATAAAGGTGCTAAAAGCAACTTTTGTTCTAATATCTGATCTTTACCCCAATTCCTGACACAGAGCTCCTAAATCCCTTGGAATTTCCTTGGTGGTAGGAATGTCGTTTGTTCTAATGAGGCAACCCTTGGTGGGCTCCTAGATAGCTTCAGGATGGGGGCTGGTCCCCAGAAACTCCAAGCCATGATTAGAAACTTAGAACTTTAAGCTTCATCCTCTATCCCCTGGGGAAGAAATGGAGAATGATAATTATTAATCATGCTTATGTGATGAAGCCTCCAAAAAAATCCCTGAACTAGGGAGTTTGGAGAGCTTCCAGGTTGGTGAACACATCCACATCTGGGAGGGTGCTGCACCCCAAACTCCACAGTGATAGAGGCTCCTGTGCTTGGGGCCCTTCCAGTCCTTGCCCCATGCACATCTTAATCTGGCTGTTCATTTGTGTCCTTTAAAATATGCTTTGTAATAAAGCAGCAATAAATAAGTAAACTGTGTCTTCTAGGTTCTGTGGCTGCTCTAACAAATTATCAAACCTCCCATTTATAGCCATATTAGGTAAGACTCCCATTTATAGCCAAGTCAGACAGAAATTCTGGGTGACCTGGGGGCCTACTACTTAGGAAGGAGGGGGCAGTCTTGTGGGACTGAGCCTTAATCTGCGGGGTCTGCCCTAACTTCAGGCCGTTAGCGTCAAAGTTGCTCGGTGTAGTAAACCCACACATCTGGTGTCAGAAGTGTTTAAGTATGAGAGTAAAGGAAAAAACAGTGAGTTTTTCCTACAGATGCACATACAGGTACAACAATATATGCATATGTATAAAAATAACTTGAATTTTTGACTCCTTATCTGGGAATTATCTATCCAAAGCTCCTGAAGAGATGTCAAAGAAATCAATGACTTTTGTCTGCCAAAATCTAAGTCTGGATTTTGTAGCAGATAAACAGGAAGCGAGTTAGAAAATATGACGAAAACATGAAACCACCGCTCACAGTACCTGATCCTTCCACAAATACCAAATCACTGTGCAGACCTCCAAGCACTGTCACTCTGTAAGAAAAAGGGCTGGTTTTCTTTTGTTCAAATTGCCTCTGACTTTATATACACATCATCAGTGGTATGATCTCTACCGTGCCTTGAGAATTAAAGGTCAATGTCAACCAACAAAGAAGGAAAGGGAGCTAGTCCTAATTTAGAAGGGTTTCAGGACCAAGTTTAGGATATTAAAATGTTCAGTCATGCCATATTAAAATGAAGTTGCTGAAGTTTTACAAAAATGATCCAGACAAAAGAAAATTCAGAGAAGTGTGGAGGGTATGTGAACATGGACACATGTGCTTACTGAGGCTGCAAGCAACAGATGGCAGGGTTATGCTTTTGAACCACATTAGAAATAAATTTAGGTCCAATTGAGTACAAGAATACACACATTTAACATAAGCAAAATAAACATGAAGAAGTCAGCAAAAAAGTGAGATCCATTCCTTCATTTGTCATAATGACTGTGAAGGTATTTTGTAAATTACAGAGCACTCTTTTACCTATTTTCAGAACTTAGGGAGCTGATTTGGCTGTTGATAGTGATATTAAAATCTGAATAATCTTCAAATTTGCACTTCTGTTCATGCACACGTTGCCAACTTTTACCCTCACTCCAAAAAAATTAAAAATGGACTAATCATCCCTCAGTCACCTATTTTAACACACTCATCTTTTAAGGCATTCCAAGAGTTATATTTGTATTGTGGATTTGAGCAATGGTGATTTCAAAGGTATTGATGAAAAGCAGTTTATGTTTTTTAATGAATTCATTGGGTTCAACAAATTGAACTGATTAAATTCAGTGAATTATACTTTATTCCTCTTCACAGACTTCAGTTTGCTTTTGAGAAATAACCGAAGGTTTATTTTTAAGTTGTGTCTAAATTGCAGGTATCTATGTTAATAAAATAGACTATGACAATTATTGTTTCAATATGTATATAAGTATTCCTCATGGCAATTAGCAGAAAAAAAATGAAATTTAAACTTATTAATGTCAAATAACTAGATTCACAAAAAGAAACATGTTAAAATAAAGCAAAATCTTTCTGTCAGAATCAAAGATCAAAGTTTATGATCACCCCACAACTCTGTAGCCTTATTTTTATTGCCCTCAAATTTAAAAAACCAGTATTTCTTTCCTATAAGACTGAAAGGAATGTGGTGTTAATGCTCTTCTGAGTATATCACCTATCTTAATGATAGTAAGACTCTGGAATGTTTGCAAAAAAAGTTTTAATTGTAACTCTCTCTTTCTTTATGGTACTATATTTAATTTAAATTTCCACTTAGTAAATGTATCAATAGACTTATGCCCATAAATTAATACGTGATACAGATCTGTTTAACTAGAAATTAAAAGATTATTTCTGAAATAAAAGATAATCATTTTTAATTAAAAGTTTATTTCTTATTTTTGCCATAAACTAAAGACTTGAGTCTATTTTCTCTCCTTCTCTGTTGCTTGTATCTACCATCTTTCTCATCTTCTCTTCTAAATAGCAATCTGCTTCCCTCTGATAAGCACTCTCTCCTAATATATGTTAATATCAGCTTCTCCATGTGATACTGAATGTGATGTGTTACACAAGCCTGGAAATGCATGATGGTGAGATTACTCATGGGATTGAAAGTAGAAGTAGCCATGGCTTAAGGTCATCTCTGATGTAAGATCCACTTAACTGATCCCACATCTAAACTAAGAATTGTGTGTTATATAATAGGAATGGCCACAGACTGAGAGTCAAGAGACATGTTATTGCAATCCATGCAGTGAGTGACCTTGGATAAGTCACCTAGCTTCTCTGTACTTATCTTTGTCTATTCACTATTTAGTACTCCTTTCTTAAACTTCAGACTACTTAAGAGTCACCTAGGAAATGTGTTCAAAATACAGATTTTGGGACCCTACTCCCAGATATTCTAACTCGAAATACCTGGTGTAGCCTGGGAAATTAACAAGCAGTTTATTCTGATGCAGGGAGTACAGTGGGTGTTTTTGTTTGTGTGTTTTTAAATTAACTTATAAATTTATAATTGCCTGTCCTTGGCTTCTTATAAATGGAATCACTCATGCATAATTTGGCGTGGGAAGTCTGACTTGTGGCACTCAACACAGTGCTTTTAGTATTGGTTTATGGTATTATATTTGTAGTTATTTTTGTTCAAATGCTCTGTTTCATTACATTTAAAGTCTGTCTCTTATAAACAGCACATAGCTGAATCTTGCATTTTCATCCAGCCAGAGAATATCAGATTTTTAACTGGAGTGTTTTTTGAACCAAACAAAATTTAAAAGTGAGAACCCTGTAATCAAATTTTGGTAAATGTATGAAAATATGCCAAAACCATATCCATTTCCCTGTATATTCTCCACCTTTCTGACCATGTTGACACCTCAGCTTAACATTCCTGACAATCAGCTGGTTAAGAAGTCAACACTACTACGTATATACAAATTGGGGTTGACTTTACGCTGTGGTTTCATAGGTTTCATTATGAAGTGCAAGCACATAAAACCTTCAAAACACACTTTTTTTTTTTAAAGAAAAGAAACAGAAAACACTCACTGAAAAACAAAGTTTGTAGGTCAAATGAATAGAGTTGTCAAACTAAACTCCAAAGATTTTATACTCCAAAAAAAAAGTATCCTTTTAAAAAAAGAGATAAATTTTAATAAAATAATACAGCACAAGAGAAAAGACCCAAATGAAGAGAGAAGAGAAAAAAGTTAAGTGATTGCCATTGGAAAATTTTAACTAAGTAATTTCTATTGAGGTAACACAATAGAAATGACTTTTGGGAAGTTATGATAACAGACTCTATTTTCTTGGAGTAGTTATTAACTATCTACCAGAATTAGTGATTAATTATACATATAGGATTATGTTTAAATCCTTTGTCTAATATATTAAATCTTTAGTTTGAAAATGGAAATATTCCATTTTCTTTAGGACTAACTTACTAAGTATCAGCACCAGGGTTCTATTATCCAATATGTTCAATAATATTTGCAAACTGTTTTCTAAATCCTCATTATCTTTGGTTGTTGTAAACAAAGAAAGCATTTGAAGGGGATTAGAAGTATGTGAGTGAATTAACATTTAAATAAAGTTGATTCAGCCTAGAAGGGACAATAGAAAAGCTTTCAGTCTCCGTAAATCCACTTTAATGTCAGTAAACAAATGGCCCAAAGTAGTTTTATCTGGTTCTGGCTGTAAAGGGTGACACGCAAGAGACAAGATTGGGAAAACAGCCTTTTTCTGTATCGCAGCCAGCAAGAGAAAACTGACTTTGATTCTTTGATTGTATTCCAGTGTGCTCTCAGCTCTTTAGCTTAAATGCTATCTGTTTATATAATCTCATAACTCAATTTATCCATCTATTTTAATGCATTTAAATGTGGTTTTCACACATGGCCTCAATTTCTCCTTTAAATGGTCATAATAAACATCCTCAAACTGGCATTATGAATGACTGTGATGGAATTTTAAATTGTATCATTTAGAGATCCAAAATATATTGTTGCTCTTCTTAATGATTTAAATTCTAGTAGGTGATGTTCACACTCTTAAATGATTTGTACACTGGCAGAACCATTCAACATTGTTTCTTTAAATGTCCCAAATATTCACCTCTGCAGAATGAAAAATTGAAATGTATTTATTTTGAAACATAGAGGTTATGAGAATCAAGAAAATTATATATATATATATACTAAAATTTACAGTTGATAGAATTAGTGCAAGGGTAGTTGATATGGTAGTGCTAATAATGCCAAACTGATGTATCTGATCCTTATAATAATGACATAATACCTAACATGTGGTTGTGGCTCAGGGCTGTGTATAATAGCAACTGTTAGATGTGCATTGTTTCCATTACTTTTCACAACTCTCTAAAGTTAAGTACCATTCTTATCACCTATTTTACAGTTAAATAAACTGAGGCACACAGTAGTTCAATTTTTTGAAGCAAATTGAGGATTTGGGTTCAGATAGTTGGTCTCTAGAGCACATGATATATAATGTAGGCCTGTGGCTATTTACTTCTAGTGCCTGACACATAATGAGATCTCAAAAATTACTTTGTATGATCAAAAGATTTTAAAAGATTTTTTTAAAGTTCCCAGTCAATCCGGTATTCCTCATTTGGGGGCATCTACATTAAAATCAGCTAATTGTATCTAAGATTATTCCATTACATTAGTTCTGTTACTTTCAGTTAATCATTGACTTTTGGATATAAAAGTGTCTACACTGAGGCAGTGGTTCTTTCTCGTTTTAGTTAATAAAACTTTTTTATGTTGGAATAATTTTAGATTTACAGGAGAGTTACAAAGATAGTACAGAGAGTTCCCTTACACCCTCCGTCTTGTTTCCCTTAATGCTATCTCACATAACTATGGTGCACTTGTCAAAACTGAGTAATTAACATTGGTTCAACACTATTAACTTAATTACATCCACTATTTGGATTGCATGGTGTTTTCACTAATAGCCTCTTAGTACACTAGGATCCAATTCAGGATGCAAATTGCCTTCGTCTTCTCTGATCTGTGAGAGTTTGTCAGTCTTTTCTGTTTTCAATGGCCTTGACCTTTTTTTAGGATACTGATGAGATATGTCATAAAATATCCCTCAATTTGGTTTGTCTGGTGTCTTGTCAGGATTAGACTAGGGTATGGGTTTGAGGGAAGAATACCAGAGAGGTAAAGTGCCCTACTCATGACATCAAATCCGGGGTACCTGATATCAACATGAGTTACCATGAAAGATGTTAACCTTGGTCAAGGTCATGTTTGCCAGGCTTCTCCACTGTAAAGTTATTCCTTTTCCCTTTCCACACCCTATTCTTTGGAAGTGAAATACTAAGTCTAGTCCACACTCAAGTGGAGGAGAATTAATTTCCCCTTCCTAAAAAGGAGAATATCTATATACATTAAATTTTTCTGCAAGGAAGATCTGTCCTTTTTAAAAAATGCATCATCTACCTCTGGAAGAGAAGAAGAAAATCAAGAAGACAGAAGAGGAAATCATTATTAGTCATGAATATATAAATCTGATCCATCACTAGGCTCAACTGTGTATTTGGCCTTGCTATTGGAGTGGCTCATTCCATCATTTAGCCATTGGGCAGATTTTCCACTCAGCTCTCATTCCCCAGTAAACTGGAAAAAAACCCTATCATCTCACCCTCTACCACATTATTTATTGCCTTCTAAGATCAATCATACAGAAAAACCTTCTTAAAAGCCTTGCATCTCTGTTATGGGTAAGATGTCTAAAGGAGGGAAGCAAGAATAGGGCAGAGAAAGGACATAAGCAAGGATGTGGGATTTGGTTTTATTTAAGTCTAACCTTGCCTGATCCATGGGGGACTCTGGAACATAAATTGTACCACGTACGTGAATCACCTTGAGGTAAGGGAGTGGCCTTTAGGACCTCCAGATCAGTGATTTACTATGTGACTTCCTGGGTGGCATGGATCCTATCAACCGAAGCTAGCTCTTTGGAGAAGGAAGGCTAATTCCCTTGGAGTAACAAGCCACTAGCTGCCATCATTCACAACAGCTGATGAATGGGCGTACTGGGCTGGAAAAGCAGGACCTAGGTGGGGAACCAACAGCATCCATTACATTGTGCACCTTACCTCTCAATCCAGATGACCAGATATTTACAGAAAATAAATTACGGTACATATACAAGTTATAACAGCTATCATGCACTTGCTTTTATTTAATTGATGGTTTCAAAAGAGAGATGCATAATATACTACACATTAATAACAGCCTTCCTTTCCTTTGTCTGTTTTTTCATGAAATACAGGTTTTAGTTTGCAGGATGGTTTGTTTTCTTCCCTTGCAGAAAACAGGCAGATATCTATTTTGAACAGATACGGCCAAATAATAACATCACATTTTAGAAAGTAAATTAAGATTTAATGATTTACAGGGGAAAATCCTCCAAAGCAATAGGGAGGATTTTTTCACAATCTCTAGAGCACAAGAACAATGCGCAATTCTTTATGTAAAAAGCAAATGCCATGCTTTTCTTGTGTAAATGGCATGAAATTACCCTTATAAATAGGGTATCTGATAACAAAAGGGAGTCAAGTTTGCTTAAACGGAGCATTCAAGATAGATGGCTCAGGATTAAAAGAATTCAGAAAGCAAGGTCTTCAAACAACAAGTGCATGAACAGCCACCAGTGCATATCTTGTGACTGAAGAAATGTATAAAGATCTGTCGTGTAATAATAAATCAACCCTTTGGAGAAAATAGGAGGTGTCGGAGGAGCCTATAACTGGGTCAGATGCAGAATATAAATTCTATCACTTCTGCATCAGTGGTTCAGATCCAGAAAACCCTATGACACAGAGATGGGCAGAGGGTCTCAAAAGTCTTGCTGAGGGTAACATGTTAAAGCAGCCTAACAAAATTGGAGTGACACTGTGCATCTTAAAGAAGCATTCATGTTTTTCTGAGCATAGAGGGAAAATACTGATTTTAGAGTTAAAAGGGGCTAGGCCCATAGCATTTACTTTAAAGTCTCAAAAGTTGAAGGATAGAAAATACCTCAAAGTTTTGAAGAACTAAATTTATGCAACAATTAATAACACCCCTCATAAGTGTAGAGACCACATCTGATTAGAGTTATGTCCTTATGACCTACCCAAGGACTAGAAATTTAGAATATTCTCCACTATCTGTGGAGTGAATTAATGTGTGAATAAATGAATAAAAATACGTATGAGGTAGCTGTAGAAGCATCATCCTTTCCTTGGCCTGTACATGTAAACAACCACAGTGCTCATCAGGCCTGGGTCTCCATCCAACCCCTGCTAATAGCTACCTCTGTGACCTTAATCAACAGCCTTAACCCCATGTAGCCCTCTTGTTCCAACTGTAAGCTATATTATTCAAAAGGAGATTAAAGGTCTTCAGCAAATCTCACTTTCTAAAAATTTGCTCTTTAACCATAGCTATCATCTTAGTGCCTGGACGGGACAGCATATGGAAGCCATGAAGAACTGTATTGTGCAGTCATCAAGTACATGGACTTGGAATTCAGATGGGGAAACAGACATGATTTCAGCCTCACTCATGTCTACCATCTACTAGCCTTAGGATCTCCAGCTGGCTATTTAACAACTCTTTATTTGTAAAATTCTGATTTGATAAATATTAAATAATTTAATTCTGTAACAGACTTAGCATAATTCCAGGCACATAACTGTTACTATAGCTGCTGTCAGAGTTTGAGAGAGTAAGAGGTGTTCCTCAACAGCATCACTGCCCTCCTTGTTTTCCTAAGACAAGATACTTTTTCATTTTTAGCTTAGCAAACTCCTACTATCATATGAAAGCAATACTCTGAGAACAGAAACAAATCATTTGGTACTGTCCTCAAGTAGAATTATAGAAAAGTAACAAAACCCACAAGATTCTTGTCACCCTCCCCCATTCCTCTCTTTCTTGCTCATATACATGCATGTATGTATGTATGTACACACACACACACACACACACACACACACAGAAGGTTTGGTACCTTCTTGGATGGTGTGACCATTCCAGATCAAACATGAAGATTTTTATGTCCAACACTGTTCGCAGAAACAAAACAAAAAAACGTAGAAGTCACACATATTTTACTGAGGGAAAAAAATGTTTTTTAAGTATTACATGGTTTTCAATTTTGCTATTGTATCTAGTAAAGGCCTGTTGGTGTGTGTGGTTGTTATTCGTGCTAGTTCACCGAATATCTCCTGGTTTCTATTTCTAATCATATAGTAAGTTTATTAGTCAGGGTTCTCCAGAGAAACAGAACCAATAAAATATAGAGATATACATATATACTTACATAGAAAAAGATATATTATAAGGTACTGACTCATGTGACTATAAAAGAAGTCCCACAATCTGCCCTCTGCAAACTGGAGCCCCAGGAAAGCTGCTGGTGTGGTATAAGGCCTGAGGGCCAGAGAGCTGATGGTGTAGATTCCAGTCCAAAACTCAAGGCATGAGGGCCAGGAACACCAAGGACGAGAGATCAGTGTCCTACCTAGAGCAGTCAGGCAGAGGGCAAATTCCACCTGCTTCTGCCTTCTTGTTTTATTCAGGCCCCCAGTGGACTGGATTATCCCCCCCACCTTGGGGAGAGCCATGTGGTTTACTCAGTCCATCAATTCAAATGCTAATCTCTTCTGGAAACACCCTCACAGACACACCCAGAAATAATGTTTAGCTAGACATCTGGGTATCCTTTGGCCCAGTCCAATTGACATATGAAACTAACCATCAGAATAGGCTCTCATTTCCTGGACCCTCCTGCTGCTTGGTGGGACCAGGAAATTTGATGGGGTCATTACTGTGAGCAGAAGTGATGTATGTTCCTTCTCAGTTAAAGCAGTTAAATTGCCAGCTCAAGACCCCTCAGAGCCCTCTTTCCGTCTGCCACAGTGATTGGCAATAGATCAGCACTGTCCAGGAGAATTTTCTGCGAAGATGGAAGTGTTCTCTGTATTGTCCAATATATTAGCCATTAGCCACAGTACATTGGGCTACTGAGTACTAGAAACGTGGATAGTGTGTCTGAGGAGCTGTATATTTTATTTTATTTCATTTTAACCAATTTAAAGTTAAACAGACACATATGGCTGGAGGCTACTACCTTGGACAGTAAATTACTAGGTACTGACTGCTCTATCAGCCTGGGTCCTAGAGTGAGGACGATGCAGAGCAGAGTCCCCAGGCAATCAGCAATGGAAATGTGCTATAAGTAAGAAAACTTGTATGAGTCACTGGGACTTTAGGTCTGTTTGTTACCAGAGATAGCTCAGCTTTTTCTGATAAATATGGGTTGTCTTCCAGCTGTTCCAGTTGCTATAAACTAGCTAAGCTACCCACGGGCACACTCTTAGCAAACATGTTACTAATGAGTGATAGAACCCCTGCTCTAGCTGATTGGGCCAAAGGCAGACAGTTCATTGGAGGTGGGCTAGAGTCTCTTTTCTGAAAATTTAAAGACAGAGAAACTGGGCTCTATCAGCCGCTAAACCATTATGAAGAAGCTGTTGAATTTGCTATTATTCTTGACCTTTGCTGTCAATTTTTTTCCCCCTTTGGATTCAATGAGATAAGCCAGTATCTTTCTAGTGGACTCTCCTTTTTCTACCTTGACAATAGTAATTAATACCAAGGAACACAGATTTACATGTCTGTAGTGAGGAAAACAATCACTTGAATGAAAACTGACAAGAAAATAGATTAGCTAATGTTTTTCAGAATGTTAAGAAAGAAGGAGGGTAGAAGCTTTGCAATGGCATTGTGATTTAATGTCCTTTCTGATAGATTTATTCAGCAAATATATATTTAGTGTTTGTTATGTACATATTTTGGACTCTAGGCTAGATACAGGGAATTCAGTGGAAAACAAAATAGATATGGTCCCAGTCTCCATGGCATGTATAGAATACATATAGGTTTGAGTGCTTCAATGGAGTCAAGTGTCTTTCATTTCTAAAGACTGTGTGTAGATCCCTACTGGTGGGTTGGGAAGTATTCTATCATAGTCTGGGTGGCTGAGATAACAACAAATGCTTCCCCTCCCCCATCCCTGTTTTCTGCACTTAAGAAAATCCCAGCAAGTTCAGGGATTTAGAATTTGGTTACAGAATATACTTTATCCTTACTAGCTTTACCCAGACATTCACAGGTAACTAATTACTTATGTCTTAAGAGATCAAAATGGTATGACTGCCTGATTAACAAGCCATCTTACCAGCAGGAGACAATAATAATAATAACTACAATCCAGTAAGAGCAGTATCATTAACTGTTCCTTGATTTTTAGCCAGGCAGTATACTAAGGGCTTGGATATATTTGTCATTTAATCCTTATCACAACCCTATGAAGTAGCTGTCATTGTCTCCATTCTATAAATTAGGAAACTGATGCAAGATTAGAAGGAGGGAGACCCAGGACAGAAACTTAATTATATCTGACGTCACAGCCTTTGTTTCCAATCACTGCCTCCCTCTCAAACAAAGAAAGGCTCAACAAAGAGTAATGACAGTACTGAGACCTCCAACTTCTAGTATGTGGGATGCTTTAAACTTTTTGAACTAAAACTTTTCCATTTTTTCATGCTGATTCTCTAATTGATGTACTTTAACATATTAATGTGTTTTTAAGGTTACTAAACACAAAAGTTTTTACTATAATCAGCCTCCCTTTCTTGGTATTTTCACTGAAGCCTGGGATTGATCTAGAATCAACATTTGAAAACCAAATTACTTCAGTAGTTCTACGCACAGTGGAAAGTTTGGGGCAGGATGGGAAATAATCAACCACTACAGTCTCCAAAATATATGCTTGTTTTTGTGTATTTAAAGCATACTCAAAGCCTGTGACATTCAGCTTCCTATATGTTACCAGTTTCAGTTCAGTAAGTTAACTTTAAATAGTCAAAAATAAAATTCCAGATGGTAAATACTAGAGAATGTGACCTACAAACAGAAACACGTACAAATTCCACCCAATGACTGTACATGGTATCAATCTTTGCCTTCTTTTATAGATGATAAACACAGTATTGTATTAAACATTAGTGAAAATAATTAACAGTCTCTCTGAAGACTTACTATAAAAGTCATCCCTTAGAAAATAATGAATACACAGTCAATTGTATAGATTACAATGTGGAAAAATTATAATATGCAATAAATTAATTTGCCCACATTACTGACAGATCTTACTAATTAAACAAAATAAAGAATATTCTTGGGCTTCCCTGGTGGCGCAGTGGTTGAGAGTCCGCCTGCCGATGCAGGGGACACAGGTTCGTGTCCCGGTCCGGGAAGATCCCACGTGCCGCGGAGCGGCTGGGCCCGTGAGCCGTGGCCGCTGAGCCTGCGCGTCCGGAGCGTCTGCTCCGCAACGGGAGAGGCCACAGCAGTGAGAGGCCCGCGTACCGCAAAAAAAAAAAAAAAAAAAAAGAATATTCTTTCCGGTAAAGCAAACACAGAAATGTTACTTGAAAAAAAAGATACTTACAAACTTCAGTGGAGTATAATACCACCAATAGTACATGATGCCATCTTCCCAAAGGTGAATTTAGAATCAACAAATCTTTTAGCTTGAAGAAAACTACACTTTTAATGAACAAATGAAGAAATAAAATTAATTTCCATATTATTCTGACGCTAATATGTTTGTAGGTGCATGCGGAAAAAGGTTTAAATTTGAAAAGTTTTCCAGAAAGCACTATAAGGGTTCAACAGCATTAAGTGAGAAAAAAGTGAATGAAACTAGTTTCCTTTGAAACCATAAGAGACATTTTATATAACAAATTTTTAGTGTTAAAATCTATATCTCAATATACAAAATTCAGTATGCTTTCATTCTATCAAATTCACTAATTTATTTGAAAGTATATATCTATATCTAGTTTCAAAAACACTTTAAAATTGCTTGTACTCTAATCAGATTTTATTTTGCTTTGAGAAGGTTCAGCCTAACCTTAAACACTGTTTTTAATCTCTTCCAAGTTCTCCTCTCTTATCACAGCAACATTGCAATGATGAAGAAATACCCCCTAGAGATGGGTTAAGATCCCTTAATGGAGTAGGAACCTGGTTAAAATGTGATCAATCTCATTTAGGTAACAGTTAGAAAAATATCAGTCATGATGGGACTAACCACACTGGGTAATGTCTTCTTACGGAATATACCAAATAAAATATGCTTTATTAGAAGAATATATTCACTTGTAAAGACACACATTCACTATGTACAGTCGTCCAATAGAGTTCAAAAAGATGATGGATTTCTGAGAACATTCCTCAGATGTGCCAGCAAAAAATCCTCTGCTTTAAGCCACCCTAATCACTGCCACTCTACTCTCTCATTAAATCACACCCAAAATATTCAGAGGGGAACCATCCTAAAAAGTGATGGAAAATACATGAAAATATGTGCAGAAAATAAGAAGTTTCCACCTAGTATATTGTACCAATAAGCTGCAATATGTTGTTGAAGAGAGGAGGGTTTACATTTTTCTTTATTGCCATTCTTTAAATCTTTTTCTAAACTATTGCTTAGCAGCGAAAGTAAAAATGATTGCTCTTGTCATATATGTCCTACATAAAAAGTTTACAACCACAACAGTAAGAGGCTGGCCTTTGCTATGGAACCAGCTAAGTGTGGTAAAACACAGACACTGAGAAAAGGTGCCCCTTCCTACCCTGTTTCTGATGCTTCATTGTGTAGCTTGATTCTCATGTTGTTTGTTTTCTTTTGCTTTTTAGCCCCTCATAATTTTCAGGTGAATTTTTTTTGTGATTTGGAAACTATTTTTTAAAAAACAATCTGGGCACAGAGAATAAAGAAAGATTGGCTTTTCTGGAAGAAAAGGAATTGATCATACAAAAGATGCTATCATCTTTGACTCTGATATAAAGAAACATTCACTTTTGATGTTTCCACCAAAAAAGGGTGTGTACATCAACTGCGTGTGTGTGGTTAAACAACAAAGCGAGTAAATTTAAGATGTTTCAAACTAATATGTTCAAATTATTTCTCACTTTCCTTTATCATTCAGGAATATCCTATCTTTCTGAAGACCTGAACATCTCTGTATTTGTTCTATGCTTTTAAATCAAAGTGTCTTTCAAAAACCTACCTGAAAACTAGGAGGTGGAAAAAAACAAATGACCTCCTTGAGGTAGATTCATTTCCCATTTTTGCTGCTTTTATTCTAACAATCTCATCGACTATTACACTTCCTCCCACAAAAATTAATTTGTCTCACAGACCTCACCAACTTTTAGATTAATTCTAATTAATTATTTTATTGGTCCTACAACCAAATGCAATATTTTTCTATTACGTGTGTTGTTCAATTATGGGAAGAAAAAAATACATCTTAGTCTTCTGAATTGTCTCTCCATCATCACTTTCTTTGAGGAAAACATACCTTCACTCCCATTTTTATAATAATCATTGTCAGTCATAACATTAGCATGAATCCAATCTTCTCCCCCTAAACTGAAAGCAAGTGATCCAGGTTTGACCAGGGCTCTGGTGTCAGACAGCCTGGATTATAATTCCAGTTCCACTACTCACTAGCTTGGGTAAATTATTTATCTTCTCTATGGCTTAGTCGTTACGTCTCTAAAATTGGAAATAATAGGACCTACCTCATAGAACAGTCCTGAGGATTAAGGAGTTCATACATGTAGAGTACTTATAACATAGTAGGTACTTAATAAAACATTAAAGTATTATTACTTTGATAGCAATAATTATTTGAGTTGCCTGTCATCATCTGGCTGCCAAATGGAGATGGCCTATACGATGATGAAGCTGAGGCAAGTGGAGCCAAGATAGGGAAACCAAGTCTTAACAACAGCATTTGAACTCTGGAACATGCTGATTTAAAGCAGGTCCTGAGACTTGACAATCATGTTACCCAATAAGATACACCCTCTTTCCTTTCTTTTTCCTTTTTCTTTCTTTTCTTTTTCTTTGCTTCTCCTTTTTCCTTTCTTTCTTTCTTTCTTTCTTCCTTCCTTTCTTTCTTTCTCCCTTCCTTCCTTCCTTCCTTCCTTTCTTCCCTTCTTTCCTTCATAAGCTTATTTGAGTTGGATGTTTCTTATCTGTAACTCAAAGAGCCTTGAACTAATATAAAGTGTAAATCTTCACACAGGATAAGAGGTTTATTTGCCACTCCTAAAATGAATTATCCAAATCAGGATAAAAAGTATTATAGGATTTTTCTGCCTAAACAGACAGCCAGGAGATAAAGTTATTCCAACTTCACTTTCAATCAATGTAGGAAGAGAAGATTCCATTAATGGAGTCATCTAGAACCAAGAAGGATCCGACATGGGTCGCAGTGTGATTATCTTTAAATTACTGTTATTAAGCTGAGTACAAAAGGCCACAAGAATCCTGCTGCAATGAGAAGTGTCGTGACCTCTGCTGTGAGTATTGAGACCTACCTTGTCTCTTCCTTATACCTAGTAAGTCATATTATCACTTCTGCATTTATATTGTATTTTGTCACCAAAATTCCCATAGTGCTTACCATGAAGTCTATGTGTAATTAATTGAGTCATCACTCTCTGTTCTTTTCTCACAAGTTCCAGATTCATCTTTTTGTTGGTCGATTATCTGTGAAAGGTGCATGCATGCCATGTTCCCTGTATGTTTGGAAGCTTTCTCTGTAATCTTTTAGAAAGTCCATTTTATTTTATCTCAGAGAAACAAAGTCTAACCTCAATATATGACCCTTTTGAACTGTTTATAATGATATTGTTTTTTTTATAATGAACTTACAAAATATTATGTAGCTGGATCTGGTCCTTCTGCAACTTCCTAGTTTCATAAATTTTATATCTGGAAAGAAACTCCTCCAAAAGATGGACTATTTCTGTGTTTCACAAATTTGATAGC
Organism: Physeter macrocephalus; assembly: GCF_002837175.3. Lineage (NCBI taxonomy): Eukaryota > Metazoa > Chordata > Mammalia > Artiodactyla > Physeteridae > Physeter > Physeter macrocephalus. The sequence goes on from NC_041231.1 coordinate 20,376,925, forward strand.
ATATAAGCATCATCACAGTGTTCCCAGTGTCTGGAACTCTTTTCTCTGAGATAGTGATTCAATGGATTTGCCCTACAGCTCAAGCACCTGCTTTGCATAAACTCCACAGGTAATTCCAATAAACTGTATGGTGAACTACTGTATGATGAGAAACGCAAGTCCTGGAAAAATCAAGGAATTAAGAAAGTTCCTTACGGACCTACTGCTAGCTTGAGCCAAAGCTAGAATTAGAACCCAGAGTTTTAATTGCCAAATCAGGACTGTTTCCATAATACCACACTGCCTGAATCTGTGTACTGTTTATCTCTTACAGTCAGCTGCTCTTAGCCCTTCTATAGCGCTCTATTTTCCAAGGAAAGAGAGACAGAGGAAGTCAATCTGACCACTGGGCTTACCAAGACATTTATCATAAATTTTCTTTTTTTTTTTTTTCTTAAGGCAATTTGAGTCAGGTTTGTCGCTGAAGAAAGTATCCTAAATAATAGATACTCCTTCTGAATGCTAAATACGATAAAGACAGAACTCAAGTTAGATGAACTCAATATATATTGTCTGGGCATAGACTTTCTCTGGCATCATAAGGAGTCAAGAATGGTTTTTAGGAGGTAGTTAGTACTGACCATGACCCTGCATGTGGGACAGCAAAATGCAGGAGTTCAATCAGCAGATGGACAGTGGCCTTGCAAGAATATCTGGGCCCCAAATGAGGCCAGGAAAGAGTGCCTAGATGAGGAGAGCCTGGATAGCAGGAATCAGATTTTGTTCTGCTTGGCACGACCACACCTTCCCACCACGGTATCTTTGAAACAGTGAGGGGGCTGACTGTGTTCTTTTAAGTGTTGCTGATAACATGCCTATCTGGGAGAAAACGGTCTTTGTCCAGAAACATTCCTGAATGGGCACAATTACTTATGAAGGTGAAGACTCCTGGGTTCTGGCTGGATGGCTTTGAGGTAGAAAAAGTGATCATTAAATTGTTCTACGTAAGAAATTAAGAGAGTTTGGGTTGGTGGGAGAGGTGAGTGAGGAAAAGCAGAAGAAATGAGACTGCAAGATAGAGAGAAAAGGATGCAGGGACCGAGAAGCACATCAACAGGTACTGGCCTTAAGAGAAAGCAGGGCAATGAGACGTGCCCGGCATGCTAGCTAAACGACTTTAAGAATGAGGATGGCTAATATTTAACTTCTATTCACTTCGTAAATTCATAATTTATAAATGTCACTTGCTGGGTAGAATTGGGGTACAAACTCTCTAGTTCCCACCCACAGCGTCCCCGTTCCACACAGCACTGAACTGCAAGAATGGCGTCAGAAGTGTGGTGCCTGTTCTGTCAATACTGCAGGGATGGGAGTACGACTCCACAGGAGCAATGCTAGATGGGGTAAAGTGTGGATGGAGCAAGAAATCAGAGTACAGGGTAACCATGAAACTTATACTCCTTGACCTTCAGACATCTCAGAGGGAATATTATACTTCCTGGGGACAGCAAGGTAGATTTGAGCTAATTTTATTTGCATCTCAAAGGACAGAGTGAGTTACTTCGGTTGTTATCTGGGTTATACCTAGAACATAACTGGTACTCAAGAATTCTTCCCGAATGACCTACTTCTAAGTGGATACTTAGAAAGTTTGAAAACTTGCTTTTTACAGTAAAAATTTGCCCAAAGTATTATGTATTCTGTCAGGCACTTCAGCTGGCACTAAATGGTGAAATCTGAGGCAGAAGGATATCATTTTGCATCCATCATTTTGGGAACCTTTAATAATAAAATTTATTTTAATTACCTAGTTTTATCTGGGGTAAATGAAAATAGCCTGCTTATTAAACTGGCATGGTAAAAACTTTCTGGAAGGCAGTTCCAAGGGATCTATCAAAAGCCTTAGAAGTATGAGTTCTGACCAAGAAATTTCATTTCTAGGAATTTGCTATAAAAACTGCTCAGAGAGATATACTGCAAAAAGTCCTATGATAATGAATTGGTTCACTAAGTCTTGCCACATCCATACAAAAGATAAAGTAACAAACAGCTATTTAGGCAGCTTTTATAAGACTGTTTAATGGCATGGGGAAAAATTTTATACAGTATGATAAAAAAAGCCATAATGTATATTATGACCTTTATTTTGTATACATATATACATCTATATAGTCATATGTGAAAGCTAGAAATATATATATGTGCATATAACCTAATTTTAAAATATTTCTAGAAGCATATACCTCAGAATTTTAACAGTAGCTACCTTTAAGTGATGTAACAGTGAGTGATCTTTATTTGTGCTCTTTTATTTGCAATTAATATATGAGGTATGTGTGCGTGGTAGCTTTGTCTTCAGAATTTCTCACATGTAATTTACAATGTGCATAAAATGAAATAAAAATAAGAGTTAGAAATAAATATATCATTTTAAAGTGGGGGGAGAGTAGATTCCAAAAACCTGCACTTGAGTTCATGTGATACCCAGCCTCCGGACTTAGCAAAGCGCTTGTCCTGCCCAAGACTCACACCTTTATCTTTCTTTGAAAATGAAATACTTTGGCATGATTTCTGTTTTATCTTATTAATTTAAGTATGTTCTCATTACAAAGTAAGAAACAAAAGCATGCTGATTCAAAAATATTAACAAAACACAGAAATACATAGACTCTAATGTGAATGTCTCAATTCCACCCAATCTTCTAAACCCATCCCTTAATACACACACACACTCACACATACACGTCTTCTCCTTCTCTGAGATAATCACTACATGTATGAATTCAACTTTACATGTATGTTTAAATATGTGTATGTAGTTAATTTTAAACATAAATTGAAAATGCTCTCTATTTTTTTCAGTGACTTTTATAAATTTATTTATTTATTTATTTTTGGCTGTGATGGGTCTTCATTGCTGCGCGTGGGCTTTCTCTAGCTGTGGCACGCAGGCTCGGCAGTTGTGGTGCACGGGCTTAGTTGCTCCACGGCATGTGGGATCTTCCTGGACCAGGGCTCAAACCCGTGTCCCCTGCATTGGCAGAAGGATTCTTAACCACTGTGCCACCAGGGAAGTCCTTTCAGTGACTTTTTTTTTTTTTTTTTTTTTTTTTGTGGTACGCGGGCCTCTCACTGTTGTGG
>NC_041231.1:20380081-20382226 GCF_002837175.3 Physeter macrocephalus
GGCCATGGCTCACGGGCCCAGCCGCTCCGCGGCATGTGGGATCTTCCCAGACCGGGGCACGAAGCCGTGTCCCCTGCATCGGCAGGCGGATTCTCAACCACTGCGCCACCAGGGAAGCCCTTTTCAGTGACTTTTAATCTAAATATTAAGTCTTGGATATTCGTCTATGTCTATATATAGAAGGCCATCTCATTGTAAAATGTCTTCATATTATTTTATGGTATGGATACATTGAAACTTATCCAGTCATCCCAGTACTAGACATTTAGTTGTTTCTATGCTCTGGAATCATTTATACAATGTAATATACATCATGTAATAACATCTGATTTTTGAATCATTTATAGAAATTAACTTACTTTAGCCTATTATGGTTTAGGGGCAAATCTCTTAATGACTTTTCGATTTATTCCTCAGATAGCCATTTGTACAGGTTTGCTACTACCTGAGTCAACTAGGAAAACATATTTGGATGAGACCTTTCTCCTCATAATTAAAAGAATTCCACATATAAAAGAACTTCATATCCTATGAGTTGAAAACTTAAGGAACAAAAACAGACGTCAGTGATTTACTCACTTGAAAAATACCAGGACTCCTTTGTAGATTTTCACTGTAAAACTACCCTCTGACTTCTGAATAAATTCTCTGATTCCTCAAGTTTTCAAATGTATTTGCCCTCTTTTCAGGTGCATATCATCAATGCTTTCCTTTCTAACAGCCTTTTAAAAAATGTGTTTATTTTATGAGTTAAAGGTCCTTTCTCCACTCTAGATCGCAAAACCAATTTGGAAAAGCTTTTTGGAAGGCGAAGGTGGGGGTCGTTGGGTTACAGTCATGTACATGTAGGGAGGGAAAAAGTTCCCCTCGACCCTCTTAGAGTACCTGGCTGGGTCTGAAAGTTAAACTCACAAATATAGATTAAAAGGGAAAAAAAAGCACACACATTTATTTTTATGTGATGCCGGAGCCTTCATTAGGAAATAAAGACCCAAAGAAAGAGACCTGAGTGTAGGTTTGATGAAGAGCAGGTGGAGGAATATGAATTTAAGAATATGAGAATTAAGTGTAGTAAACTGGGGGAAACAGCAAAGACCTGTTTGTTAGGATTCTTTTTGGTGTCTGTTTGTCATCAAAGATAAGGATGCTCCATTCTTCTGGGTATAGGGAGGGCACCTCTCATATGAGAGTTTTATGACCTGTTTCAAGGGAGAAGGGTGGGGGGAAAGGTCAGAGTAACCTTCCTACTTCTCCCACTTTCTCAAACTCCTTCAGCTTAATATATTCGATATGCCCAGGGGTCATACTTCCGGGTAGTGTCTCTTCAAACAAACAGCATAAGCCCTACATCACAATTTCATACCTGTAGTCTTGGCCCTTTTTTTCCTCAAAATATTGTCCGAAAACTCATATATTTTGGCAAGATAGCATTCACCTATTTTTAAATCTCTTCCATACAATTTATGTCCACCGTATCCTTCCTATTTCTATTTATTTCTGTCTTTTCTTCTTTTGCTAACTCCGACTCTCATGTTCACATGTACATAAATTTTTTTTTCCTGTGCAGCAATATGTTTTAGATTTAACTATAAGGAAGTTTCTACTAGGTTCTTTGCCTATCACAATTTTTTATAACCAAGCTTCTAGTTTCCCTTCCTTCCTCCCTCCCTCCCTCTTTCTTTCTTTCTTTCTTTCTTTCTTTATCTTTCTATGTATGTATGTTTGTATTTACTGCTGGTACATATCCTTGAGTAATTCTTTCAAAGACATAATAAAATTCAGAGTCCTTCCATGATAAAAATTATTGTTCACTTGAATCCAGAGGAAATCCTGAATTTTAAATTATTTTCTTCTTATTGTTCTCTTATATTCACTGCTATTGAAAATAACCCTGACATCATCTGCATTTTCATTTACTTGTAGGTAATTTGTTTTACGCTGTAGTGTTTTATTTCTCATTGTTTGCCTTTTAACTTTTCTTTTTCTTTTTTTTTTTTTTTTTTTTTTTGCGGTACACAGGCCTCTCACTGTTTTGGCCCCTCCCGTTGTGGAGCAGACGCTCCGGACGCGCAGGCTCAGCGGCCATGGCTCACGGGCCCAGCCGCTCCGTGGCATGTGGGATCTTCCCGGACTGGGGCACGAACC
>NC_041231.1:20382383-20388945 GCF_002837175.3 Physeter macrocephalus
GGCACGAACCCGTGTCCCCTGCATCGGCAGGCGGACTCTCAACCACTGCGGCACTAGGGAAGCCCTTAACTTTTATTTTTAATCCTTGAAATTCTAGACTTTCACTAGAGTGGCTGAAAAATGAATATTTTTTGTTTCATTCATCCTATTAGCTGCTGGTTGAGAAATTTTTCTATTACTTTCTTTCATCCTCTCTTCATCTCATTGGAACTTCTAGATGCCTCCTCTCATTCCTATTACCTTTTAGTCCTTGCTTTCCATCTCTCTTTTTTTTGTGTGTGTGTGGTATGCGGGCCTTCCTCTGCTGTGGCCTCTCCCGTTGCAGAGCACAGGCTCCGGACGCGCAGGCCCAGCGGCCATGGCTCACGGGCCCAGCCGCTCCGCGGCACGTGGGATCCTCCCAGACCGGGGCGCGAACCCAGTTCCCCTGCATCGGCAGGCGGACGCGCAACCACTGCGCCACCAGGGAAGCCCTTTCCATCTCTTTTGACTTTTACCACATATTTCCCGAAAATCCCTGGGCTTCCTTTTCTTGCTCCTTCATTTCCTCTGTAGTGGTGCCCATTCTGATATTCAGGAAATTTATTATTATTATTATTATTTCACAAGAGTTTCTTTAAAAAAAAATTAAGGTCTTGAATAGGTTACTTTTCCAGCCTGTTGTTGAGGTTAGGATGCTAATCCTCCCTGAGGCTCTGATACAACTTAATTAAGCATTCCTGAATCCTCTGCTAACTCTTCCCCCTAACCCCCCACCCCAGCTCGAGTGTTTCTCTTCCCTTGCCTGAGTTTTCCTCACATACATAAAGATTGTCTGCTATCACACTGCAGTTGAGAAGCTGACCATGATTACAAGAGTCTGCCCTTGGCAATTTGGAGAAAGGAGCAGAACAGGCTATATGTATGTATGTATGTATGTATATACATAAACATATATATGTATACACACATACATATATAAACACATTCCTTCTCTTATTTGAAGGGATTTGGAACAGAAGGGAATATTAGAGACACGTGTTTATTTTGTCCTCTGAATCCGGACTTCTCAGTATTTTGTGTATGTTTTCACCCTTGGATTATTGCCAAGATTGCCTCACTTACTTCTATTTTTAAATGATATGATGGGTATCATTTTAAAACCATTACAATTCATTCCTAGAAACAGATGCAATAGAAAGAAATACATAATATTAAACATATAAAACATAGGCCCACATCTTCCTTACAACATTTTATGAGCATTAAATAGGACAATATGTAAACGAACAGCATAGGGGCTTCCCTGGTGGCGCAGTGGTTGAGAGTCCGCCTGCCGATGCAGGGGACACGGGTTCGTTCCCCGGTCCGGGAAGATCCCACATGCCGCGGAGCGGCTGGGCCCGTGAGCCATGGCCGCTGAGCCTGCGTGTCCAGAGCCTGTGCTCCTCAATGGGAGAGGCCACAACAGTGAGAGGCCCGCGTACTGCAAAAAAAAAAAACAGCATAAAATGTAGAGTGCTACGTAAATATTATGAACCATGTTGTAATTTCCATCGTAAGCCCTTGTCTATTCAATTGATTGATGAATCACATTTTGCTAAATGCATAACCTTGTCCATATCACATTTCGTTGTCAAAACATACAAATTATAAGAATATCATATTTTATATGCACACTAAAAGCACCTATCTATGAAAATAACAAATACACACCAGTTTACATTTATTCTACACTTACAATGTATGAGATACTGTTATGGGCTGAATTGTAACTCCCTCACATTCTTATGTTGAAGCCCTAACTCCCAGTACCTCAGAATGTAGCCATATCTGGAGATAAGGTCTTTCAAGAAGTAATTAAGTTAAATGAGGTACTTAGGGTGGGCCCTAATTCAATATGACCCATATCTTTATAAAAAGAGGAAATCTGAACACAGACACATGCACAGAAGAAAGACCATATGAGGACACAGCAAGAAGGCAGCATCTGAAAGCCAAGGAGAAAGGCCTTAGAAAAAAACAAACCTGCCAACACCTTGATCTTGGACTTCTAGGCTTTAGAACTCTGAGGGAAAAAAAAAAAAGTTCTGTTTTTTTAAGCCTCCCAGTCTATGCTATTTTGTTATGACAGCCCTAGCAAATAAGTACAGATACCCTGCTGTGCTTAAAGAACAATATCTCTTTTAAACATCAGAATAGCAGTACTGAAGTAGATGCACTGATCCCCCAGTTCATGGATGCAGTAAGTCAAGTTTAGGGTTACTTACTCCAGAGTTAGGTACAGTCCGGGCTAAGTCATTCAACAAGGTTTTCTGATACTCCTGTCAGCGCTATGCTTAGATACAATAAATACTTTACTATATGCTTAAATACTATGCTATTCATCTTTAGGATGCTCAGACAAAAACAATTTGGCCTTTTTAAGAAAATTGTGGTAAAATACACATAACAAAAAATTTACCATCTTCCCTGTTTGTAAGTGTACAGTTCAGCAACGTTAAGTACATTCACATTGTTATACAATCACATCGCTATGCAGTCAATCCCTAGAACTCTTTTCAGTTGAAAAACTGAAACACTGTACCCATTAAAGAATGTCTCCCCGCTGTCCCCTCCCCCAGGTCCCTAGAAACCTCTATTCTACTTTATGTCTCTGTAAATTTGACTACTTTAGGTAACTCACATAAGTGGAATCAAACAGTATTTATCTTTTTTGTGACCGGTTTATTTCACTTAGCGTAATGTCCTCAGGGTTCATCTATGTTGTAACATGTGTCAGGATTTCTTTCATTTTTAAGGCTGAATAACATTCCACTGTACTTATATATATATTCAATTTTGTTTATCCATTCATTTGTTAATGGACACTTGGGTTGCTTCCACCTTTTGGCTATTACGAATAGTGCTTCTATGAACACGAATGTACGAATACCTCTTTGAGACCCTGCTTCCAATTATTTCAGGTATACACCCAGAAGTGAAACTGCTGGATCATATGGTAATTCCGTTTAATTTTTTTTTAGAAACCACTGTACTGTTTTCCACAGCAGCTGGACCATTTTACACTCCCACCAACAGAGCACAAGTGTTTTAATTTCTCTACATCCTCAGCAATACTTGTTATTTTCTGTTTTTTACCAGAAATTTTAAGTTGCTGGGATTTGAGTCACTTTCATGGTAACAATTTACATCTATATATGTTCTACTATTTACAATATTATTTTTTTCTTCCTTAAATCTTCACTATAAACCTACGGGTATATTACTGTCCTTAGGTTATAAACAAAGAAACTGACATTCTTTCAGTATAAGTAACTAATCCAAGACCTCATGACCAATGAGCAGAGAAACTAGGCTGTGATTCTAAGACTCCAACTGCAATTTATAGTCTTTTCCCATGACTCTATGTTGCCACCTTCATTATGTATTCAGCTTTTAAACATGAAGAAAACATTTTATAATCATGCAATACTTGAAACTAGGAGGAAAACATAAACTGTAAAAAGTGAGATTATGAACTCTTTTCCTCATAAATGTGGTAACAAAATGCCAGTAACTTACATATTATTGTAAGGCACTGATGTCAGGTTTGAAGAAAAGTAATAGAACAACAAAAATAAAACTGCACAATAAAAGATTTTTTAAAAAGGTTGAAAATATTTGATGCATTAAGATGAATGACTTAAAATGTCAAAGTTCATCATCCATATGCCCCAGTAATCTAAACTGAGGCCAAGATAACATATCTATTTAGACCTATTATTAGGGTTGAAATACGGTAATTAAGACATTGTGGGGGCTTCCCTGGTGGCGCAGTGGTTGAGAATCCGCCTGCCGATGCAGGGGACACGGGTTCGTGCCCCGGTCCGGGAAGATCCCACATGCCGCAGAGCGGCTGGGCCCGTGAGCCATGGCCGATGAGCCTGCGCGTCCGGAGCCTGTGCTCCGCAACGGGAGAGGCCACAACAGTGAGAGGCCCGTGTACCGCAACATTTTGAAATGACAAAATTTTAGGACATTGTGTGCATGATATGTAGATACTAAATAATTGACCTGCTGCTTCAAAACAGGCATCTGAGATTGGCCAGTAAATATGCATGTTATAGTGGCTCTGCATTAGTATCAGTAATAGTAATAATAGAGAAATAAAATTTATTAAGCAATTAATATATATCATTACAGTCACTCTGTGATCAAGGTTATAGTTACCATTTTAAAGATGAGAAAATGAGGCTTAGATATTTGCCCAAGTTCACAGATCCAGGAATTAAACAGTTAAGACTAGAGTGACTAGGTGATACTGACCACAAAACTATGTCCTTTAGCACTGTCTTATACCACCTACAATTTGATAGAGGATGACTAAACTGCCATATAAACCCAGCACACATCCCATCAGACTGTCCAAGTTTTTCTTCATTGATCATAACGCTGATTGAAATTTAAGTGATGTTATTAAATTACCTCTCTCCTTGAATACATTTAGATGCAGATATTATTGTGCTATGTGCTAGTTAATACTGACAAAGTCTAAAGGGAGAAAAAAGTAATAATAGCTCCATTATCAGAAAAATATGCTTAAGTTATGTGAATATCATTTAAAATGACCAGCAGTATTTGTTTTTTATAACTTTCAAAGTGCTATTCAACTATAGGAGAAAATTAAGCAAAAAGTTGCTTCAAAAAAAATTGAAATTACAAAAATCCGCTGATTAATTGGAAGAGGGTGTGTTTACATTACGCTAATGAAAGCATGATCCTTTAGTGTGATGTCTTACTGAAAGACATCACACTAAAGGATCATAAGTGGAAAAAAAGGGGGCGAGGTTGGAACAGAGAATATATTCTCATGAAAGAAAAAAGGAAAAAAAGCATAAGATCCATAGAATAAGAAATAAAGGCAGATGGGAAGTAAATTAACCTTCCGGTTCACTGCAGCATGATGAAGGGAGATCGAACTGAAAGTTACATTCAACATTTCATTCCAGATGTGAGGAAATATTCTAACTGTAACTGCTCTTAAGGTGATTTGTTACCAGTAATGAAATGATTATACTTAGACTTTAGCTTTGAGGTAGAATAAACCACTGTTCCAAAGTTAATCAGTGAATTGTTCATTCATGTAAGATTTCACAAGGGGAGGTTCAAAACATATATTGCAGAATATTAAATAACTACATTTGTCTAGAAGTTTCATTTATTTTTAAAATAAGTTTACAACATCTGTAATATTAAGGGATACATTTAAGAAAAAGATTTAAAAAAAAAAAAGAAAAAGATGTTGGTCCTTTAGTCAATTTTCAAAAGAATCTTAAACAGAAGTGAACATTTTGGAAAAAATTAGCTCAGTGATTATGATTTCATAATGCCTCTTTCTAAACTTCTTCTTTAAGTCAAAAAATTCTAAGAACAGGATGAGAAGGACTGATAATGGGCCAAATCATACACACACACACACACATAAATACCCTCTCCTTTCAAGCACAACTGAAGCACTTGCCTCACTAAAACGCACCAAATTTGCAGCAAGCGTCTTGCTGCTTTTGCTCCCTTCTCCTGAAAAGTCCCTCTTATTCCCCAGGTTTGAGGAGATACTTACTTCCTTTGAGAGTTTTTCCTGTCGCAATGACCTGAATAAAATGCTCATTCCCTTACAGTTTGAGTCTCAGAGAATTTTCGAGAGTTCAACATAACTTATTAAAAATGACAACTTAAAAAAAAAATAAAATGTCATAATCTACAATATTTCATATTATTGAAATAGTCCTTAGACATCTATGTATTTTAATATATCATTATTATGAAAAATAAATTGAAACTATAGAAATCGGAGTATCTTAGAAAAAATATATTTATGGTACAGATACTTAGGCAAAATAGAGAAAGCTTCCCCAGTAGTATATAACAGAACTAGTGTTTACTTATATTTCAACACTATACATTCAAGATGAAAATCCACTCACATAGAATAGAAATTCTTTTTTTTACAAAATAATATATTATTATTCCTATGAAAGTAATCAAATGATATTTTTGCACCTAGTCACAGATGGTAATCAAACATTAATAATATTCTCATATGTTCTTCCTTATTAAAAATCACACTAAAAGTTAATGAGACTGTATTCAGTCAAATCTCTAGCTTAAACTCTTTAAAAGGCAAAGTCTTATTTTTTCTATTATTTCCCCCAAATTGTTGAGGAGTTAATAAATACAGTGTCAGGTCTGGGAATTGATGTTTACACTACTTACAACCTAATGTGACCCTGTTACTGTTCATGGATGCTGACTAAGACACAAGATTCGTGGGTCAGAGACGAATGACTTTATTACACACAGCACAGGCAGCAGCACGCTGTCACCCCTGCTTCCAAGTCCTGGGGTGGGTATGGAGAGGCAATGTGTTTGATGCTGCACACACAGTGGGTCTGTGTCGTAGTTGAGAACTCTGAGGTTGGGGAAATCCATCGTTCTTATAGCGAACCGTAAGCAAGCCTGCTCTTTTTTTTTTTTTTTTTTTTTTTTTTTTTTTGCGGTACGCGGGCCTCTCACTGTTGTGGCCTCTCCCGTTGCGGAGCAC
>NC_041231.1:20389072-20402622 GCF_002837175.3 Physeter macrocephalus
CACAGGCTCCGGACGCGCAGGCTCAGCGGCCATGGCTCACGGGCCCAGCCGCTCCGCGGCTGGATCTTCCCGGACCGGGACACGAAGCTGTGTCCCCTGCATCGGCAGGCGGATTCTCAACCACTGCGCCACCAGGGAAGCCCAAGCCTGCTCTTTGTCCACACAAGATGTAACCTGGTCGCTCAAGGTTACTGGCTGAATAAATAACCCTGAGAAATACCTGAGAAAGGCTGTAAAAGCTTGTAGCTTTAGCAGAGCCAGCCAGACACATAGGAGAGAAAGAGGCCCAAGGACGCTGTGTCTACCAACTGCCTCTTCAAACACAGATCAGAAAATAAAGAAGAATCAAGGAAGAGAAAGAAAGATCTTCTTGGTAAAAACAAGCCTAATCCTTATCCTTAACAAGTTGTTCCCCCAACTTCCCTGCTCTCCACTCCAGCCACTTCGGGCTCCATTCACTACATCTTGATTTTTTTAACTTCTTTCCCGTCTCAGGACCTTTGTACGTACTTTTTTTTTTTTTTTTTTTTTTTGTGGAATGTTCTTCACTATTCTTCCCTTGTTATTGTCCTCACATATAGCATCTCATTCCTGGTGTGTTTTCTCACAATTTATTCACCAAAGCCATCAGTAAAATGTCAGGTACCTAACAAATTTAATATTCCATACACTTAGGGCATATTTTTTTTTCATCCAAAGCATGTCTTCACAATGCATTCAAACATTTACATATATTTATTTTCATTCAGTTAATATTACCATACTAAATGCCTACTTTGTTGCAGGTTCTGTATTAGGTGTTGAGGACAAAATAGTGAACAAAACTGGCATGGCTTCTGTTCCCTTCGGGAGCTCTCTTGTGATCTCATACCCATATCTAAGCTGCACTGGAAAATTATCCTTTGTCCACTTATACTTAGGTACATGTATAACTATACATGTACGAACAATCATTTTTAACAGCTGTGAAAAACATGAGGTAAGCCACATCTGAGAGGGATTCTCCTGTACTACTTTAGACCTAGGCCAAGAATGATACTGAATTTCAAATTGTACGAAGTCAATCTGCATGATTTAGAATAATTTCTTTCATGGATTAATAGTTTGAACCACATGAAATTGCCACTTTGGTCAGTCCAAAATGGGTGGATATTAGCATTTCATCAGGTTTATATATAAACAATTGTATGCAAAGTCCAGAAGAATCATATTAGTCTCATATCTATGGGCTGTTTAAAAGACTTTTGAAATATCTCCCTTTGTAGGATCCTAAATCAATAAGCACTCATCTTCTAATACAGAATAGTGGCTTTGTGTAAGAAGACATGAAACATTTCAGCATATGGTCGTCAATTACTTGGGAATTGGGTATGAAATGTGATATATGTTAAGAAACTTAGCATATGAAACATGATAATTAAAAGTAAAATTCACTTTAGTGTGTATATGAATCTACAACTGCCTCTATCATTCTAATTAAGAATACCAGAACCATTTAGATGCTTGCAAATAGAACTTAGGACCTGCTAAATCACTTCAAATTTGAAAAGATCAGATTTTTGTTGCTCCAGGTGTATTTTCATGGTTTAAGTTCTCATATAATAAAGATTATATTATCGGCCTTAAGTTATTGAAATATATAAAATATTTTATTAGAACTATTTAGTAACTAATTTCTCAGCTCTCTGTCCATTTTTTTTTTTTAACTCTCTGTCCATTTTTGCATCCTTCCTCAGATCACAGTAAAAGACCACCTAGCCCCAAGGGTGGCATGTGACTGAGGCCTGATCCTCATTCAGTTGAACCAAAAGAAACTGCCTATACTTGATTATTTTGAACCTATAGAAACAGAAATCACATATGATTCAAACTAATAGTTTTCCAAGGCCAGGCAACTGTGATTGGTCCAAGAGGTGAACAGGTGAATCAAAGCAGGGCCAATCAGTTGCCTTCCCCAGATAACCAGGCAATGAGAGAATTTGCTGGTTTTGAAATTGCTGTTTATGGCAGTCATGATCCTCACTACATGGAAAGAGCTTTGCTGAGCTGGAGGAAGAGGCCCATAGAGAGATGCAGAGACGGAAGGCATACATACAAACAGTATCTGGGAAGCACTGAAACTTCGTTTTTAGTCCCTAAGGCCTTAGATCTCTTCCTTTCATTCTGAGAACTACCCTGTTTCATTCCCTGCTACATCACAAATAAATAAGCTCTTTTTGTTAATCTTAAGGTAGTTTGATTGTGTTGTCTGTTACTTGCAACTGAAAGAGTCCTTACACAGGGATTGGAAGTGTTCAGGGAGAGCATGACAGGTGCAAGAATGAAGATGAGACAAACTCTAACCTAAGATCTTTCTCTATGTGGTAAGAAAATAAGACTGGGAAATCAACACAATCATTGTTATTGTATGGAAAGTATCCCCCCTTTACCCCAGGAGAAAACTGCAATGGGGAATCTGGATCCAGAAGCATAAAGGTTAATCAGCTCAATCCAAATTTGTGTTAAAAGGACATATATGTGACAAAAGTAATTAATTAATTGAACTGAATTAAATAATTAATTAGATTAGTCCTAGCCTTAGGAAAAAAAATCACTTTATGTCGACATTTTTGAAAAATAATTTTTATGGTTAATTTTTTTTTTTTTTCTTTTTTTGCGGTACGTGTGCCTCTCACTGTTGTGGCCTCTCCCGTTGCGGAGCACAGGCTCCGGACGCGCAGGCTCAGCGGCCATGGCTCACGGGCCCAGCCGCTCCGCGGCATGTGGGATCTTCCTGGACCGGGGCACGAACCCGCGTCTCCCGCATCGGCAGGTGGACTCTCAACCACTGCACCACCAGGGAAGCCCCTGGTTAATTATTTTACACGAGCTGGAGATAATGTGAAGTAGTAGAAATGAGAAGGGAAGATAGCCTGGACAGGTTCTAACACATAAATAAATGGACAAGAGTAGCATTTTGAAAATGCTATTAAAGGCACAGGGTCTACAAAAACAGCATACACTGTGAAACATGGAAGAGAAAGCTGGAAAGGAAAGGCCAGATTATATGAAGTCTTCACATAACAGCAACCTGTGGAAAATACCGTTAAATGACCTTTATGGCTCTTTTCCCTGCACTCCCGTACATGGCACAGTTCAGAAAGGCTCTATTTATAAAGGTCACATGTATATCTCCTGTACCATTTAAAGATTAGCAACAAAATATGGACATGTAATTTTATTCGTATTTCTAGCTTACATTTTGATATATGATTTTGTGTGTGGCTTTATGAAAAAGGCAAAGAAAGAGAAAGAGAAATGGAGAGAAAACGGAGAGACAGTGCGAGCAAAAGAGAAAGAGAGAGAGAGAAAGAGAAAAATTGAGATCAGAATTTACCATTTTGCCCTCAAGTTCCCCTCCCTGGAGGTAAACCATTCTATTTTTGATTTACCATCTGAGGATCTGTGTTTTACTTATCAAATGATGTCAGACTGGCTTAGTAAGTGCTAGTAGATGTGATTCAGAGAGCAACAGACAAGGTCTGCAAAAACCTGCTTCTGAACTTGTTACAAGTTGAGAAAATTGAAGTCATAAAGATAATGATCAATAGATGTGCCACCATTCTAATTAAGAACACCAGGGTCTGTCAGATGTTTGGAAATAGAATTGATGACCTAAAAAATAACCTCGGATTAGAAAATATCAGGTTTGTGTTGCTTCAGAGGCTACTGAGACAGCTTTGTCAGCTGAAATATTCTTTCAACAGTGGATTATAAAAGTGTGGGAAATGGATTAGGCTGACCACTCTCAATGTCCCAGGGCATTCAGCATAAACTAGGACAGTCACACAGATGTGTGTACAGGTATAAGGGTTTAGAAAGAAGATCTACTTGAATCTCATATTCTTCCATTTAAAACATTTGTCATTCTAAGTGATCATTTCACTCTGATGAAACTGTTCACCTGTTATGAATAAGAGCTGGAGAATGTTTTGGATATAGCTACTTTCTTCCATCTTAGGAAAGGCATTATGGAATTCAGATTTATGTTATGTTTGAACGTAACTTGAAGAAATTTTAGGCTGTCTCTGCCGTTATGTGGAGACCTTTAAATGAAAGTGTATGCCAGTGGATAATGTCTTTATCATTCTTAGTAATGCACTGTTAAGAGGTTATGGCATTTAAATTTACCTGTGAAACAGAAAGTTATTTGTTTCCTTATAATTCAAGTACTGCATAAGCTGACAACCTCTTCTGTGGAATGCAGAACAGAAAATTACTAGCTTGTGGCTTTTTTTTTTTTTTTTTTTTTTCTGTACGCGGGCCTCTCGCTGTTGTGGCCTCTCCCGGTGCAGAGCACAGGCTCCGGACACGCAGGCTCAGCAGCCATGGCTCATGGGCCCAGCCGCTCCGCGGCATATGGGATCTTCCCGGACTGGGGCACAAACCTGTGTCCGGCCTCTCCCGGTGCAGAGCACAGGCTCCGGACACGCAGGCTCAGCAGCCATGGCTCATGGGCCCAGCCGCTCCGCGGCACGTGGGATCCTCCCAGACCGGGGCACGAACCCGTGTCCCTTGCATCGGCAGGCGGACTCTCAACCACTGCACCACCAGGGAAGCCCCTTGTGGCTTTCTAAATAGAAAGTACCATTTAAGTCTCAGTTTTTCAGATATTTAGTATTTCTGTTTCTTGATATTTTGGGTTCTTATCAATGGGATTTAACCTAAATATATTCCAAAATCCACCTATAGGGAAGGCTTTAAAGGGATTTTTCAGATCTCTGCATCCAATACATTGTAAGCTTGGATATTTTCAGGTTAATGTTCATGAATTTAAATTTCATCATATATTGTTTATGCAAGGAGAGTTACAGAATCATACTCTCAAACTAACTGCAAAATGAGACTTTTATGGGCCAAGTGGTCTTCTAATCTAAGGCTTTCACTTCATGTCCTAAATCACTTACTTTTCCACATCTGCTGTAATTCTTTGTTTTTTCCCCAGCAGAGGGTGCAAAATATTAAACCTTAGAACTATTGCATAAACTTGTATTAAATCATATTTATTTACAAATTCAAAAAAAAAATCCTTAACTGTTCATGGAGTCTGACTTGATTATGAGGAATAAGGCAGTTAAATAACACAGCCTCTCTGAAGGGAGGGTCAGGACTGTTAGTGAATTATTAAGGAGGCAGCTTACTTGGGGGGGTTGTTAAAAATGAGGGTCATAATAAGGACAATCTAGTCATGAAAGAAACTAACCTTAGATTTAGTAAGCTAGCACAGCAACATTTTGATATCCGTAAGTGTATACAATTTATATTGTAAATGCAGTAAGAGACAACTCATCATCAACTCAGGGGATCTTCAAATGTGATTTAAAGTAGAATCATCCTTGGGTATCTTGGATGCTGACCACAAATAAATCCCAGAACAACAATGGCTAAGTGAAACTATCCAACTCTAGGATTGCTATTTCTTTCACGAATCTTCTTTATAACCTGATATGCCAGATGGAAATGTTGGCCACAATTCTCCACCCCTGCCTGCACCTATGCCCTTTGCTCCAAGGTTTTTCAGTTCTCATACACTCAAAGTATACTTACCCACCCATTGACTTTAGGCTTAGCCATTTGGATTTTTTTTACCAACTCAATATTATTGTTTTTTAACTGAAGTATAGATTCTTTATAATATTGCATTAGTTTCAGGTGTACAACATAGTGATTCAATATTTTTATATATTATACTCCATTTAAAGTTCTTACAAAATAATGGTTATATTTGCCTGTGCTGTACAATATATCCTTGTTGCTTATTATTACCAACTTGATATTAGCATCATGATGCAAGCAAAGGCTTGAAATATTTAAGTGGTAGGGCTTGCTCCCTTGCGTTTCTGCCATCACCACGAGAAGGTGATGGGTAATTTGCTGCATCTCCCGCCAGGCCTCCAGAGTCAACACGTGGTTAAAGACTGAGCCCAATTTGTGGTGAGGAGCCTAGACCAGCCAGACCCACACTTGGAAGCACAGCTAGATCACCAAACCACAGACACATGAGCATGAATAAATGATTGCTATTTTAAGCCACCAAATCTTGGGGCAATTTGTTATGAAGTGTTATCATTGTGAAGATTAACTTTTACACCACAGTCCATCCTCCTCTAGAGGAACTGTCTTAATTATCTTAGTTTCAACACGTCGTTCCATTTATATAACACGAGAAATACTTATAGACCAAAATTTATGATCTAGGCACGGGAGATACAAAAATGGAAAAAAAAATAGCTCTTGTCTTTTGAAGGGCTCACAGAATAAGAAAATGTGACAGGCACATAAACTAAGAAATGTAATGTGATAGAAGCATATTTATAGTGGAGTGAAATATATGTGGAATGAGCCAAAGATAAGTGGTCAGTTCTATCTGACTGAGTTAGGAGTGTTGATAAGAACTACTTCTCAGAGGGGCAACCCTTTATAAATTCACAGGAGCAAAGCAAAATACGGATTTCACTACCAACTACAATCTAGACCATCAAGATACACAAAAGGCACAGACAGTTTAAAGACAAATGCAGACTAAAAGATTCATGCTATTCCAACAAATATGAATTATGTACCAACTCCGTGCACAGAATCCTGTGCCAGGCTCTTAGTAGATACATAAATGAACAGAACGAAGGTCCTGTCCTCCAGGTAATTGTGACAATATTGTAAGGCTTAAACAAGCACATCATAAAAAAATATAAATATCACATAGGCAAGGTATAAATAGGCCTTGAACTCAAAAGGTTACTACTATCTAAGGCTTGCACACAACAACACTAATTCAAGGCAGAAGATAATGAAGACTCAGTGTGAAGTTCAGAACCTGCTATGAAGGTTTAGAGGAAAGTGGCTTCTGGAAAGTTTCAATAAAGAGAGATAATTTTAAAGGTGTTGGAAACAGAAGGCCAGAGGCTGCTCCCCTTTTTTGAGGCTTTCAGGATATTAAAAAAGAATGTTAATGCCAAAAGTAGGTTATAAAAGTTGTGGTATATTTTTAATGTTTTAATGTCTTTGCATCCTATTTTCTACTGGGGGATGCACTGCTTAGCAGAATTATACCTTTCATAAATGGCTTTTGGATAGGTCAATGGGGGAGGCAACCAGAAGGCTGTACTGAGATGCCAATTTGACTGCTACACTGCAGTGAGGGTCTGAGTGGCTTGATGCAATTGGGAGGTCCCAGGTGTCAGAACAATTATCTTACCCTCCTTGCTATGGGATGTTCAGTATATGATTAAACCTATGTTGAATATATAATTAAACATCTCAGAGAGGTTACAGCCACGAAACTCTGGGCCAAATTTAAGCCTTTAACTTAACAGAGACCCAGTCTCCCTAGAGACAGCCATCTTTGGGAATGAGACTTGATTTCAAGACTAGGTTTTGGACTAAGAACTGGTAGAAAGATTTCCTCAAAGTCTTATATGGCTGACTGCAGTCTCTTGGGAAGAAGACTATATCTCCCTAGACCATGCTTGATACTCATGACCTCCAAGTAGGTACAGAATCTCCACTACCATTCCCTTGTGCAGTGGCTGATAAAACCAAAGTGGTCTCCACAACAGGTTGTTTTAGGGAAATAGGAGACGATAAGAAATGTAGGCTATGGCTTCTGATGGATGTGTGTTGTTACTTCCTGCCCAGCCTCAACTCTCTATTTGTTTGTCTACGAGTTCTTACTTTTCCTATGAGCATCACAGTCCATGCAGTTGTGGGGAGCTGACTCCTAGGTCTGTGCCTAGGTCCGAGGGTGGGACTATGACTCAAGTCCATCAATCATAGCATCACCTCCTCTGGTTCCAGAGACTGGATCAAGGATAAGCAAGTAACCTAAGGTAGGCCAAGGAGTACAATGAGATTTCATGCTGGAACTTCTTTTGGAGCTGCTGGGATTAAGAGCAGTCTCATTCAGATACCCTTGAACCATTAAGGATGTAGGCCTGGAGCTGCCAGGAGTCACCAAATGGTGAGAACAAGTTTGACACTGAATTTAATGCAAAGGATAATAGAGGCACAGGAGAAGAGAGAGGCAAAGGAGAAGAGAGCTGATGAGATGATTTGAGGCTCTGGATCTAGGGCCTTCCTGGTGGCGCAGTGGTTAAGAATCCTCCTGCCAATGCAGGGGACACGGGTTCAAGCCCTGGTCCGGGAAGATCCCACATGCCTCGGAGCAACTAAGCCCGTGAGCCACAAGTACTGAGCCTGCGCTCCAGAGCCCGCAAGCCACAGCTACCGAGCCCGCGTGCCACAACTACTGAAGCCCGCATGCCTAGAGCCCGTGCTCCACAATCAGAGAAGCCACTGTGATGAGAAACCCACACACTGCAACAAAGAGTAGCCCCCACTCAGTGCAACTAGAGAAAGCCTGCGTGCAGAAACGAAGACCCAACGCAGCCAAAAATAAAATAAAAAAATTTATTAAAAAAAAAAAGGATCTGGATCTAGCTTTATCTAAAGCTAACTCTAGCTCTGGATTTTGGGTTTTATGAACACATTTTCCTCTTTTTTGTTTGAGTATCTATTATTTGGTACCCAAAGCGTCCTAATGCTAATAGAATACTAATAAGAAGCATCATGTAAAGTTGAGGAATTTATATTTAATTTAGTCGCCAGTTGCAAGTTTCTAGAATTTAAGGTGTAGGACAGTTGAGGAAGAGGTGACTGTGAAATGAATTTGCTCTAAGTCAACTACAATTTATTTCAAAAAAAAGAGAAAAAAAAAAAAAAAAGAGGCCCGCTTACCGAGAAAAAAAAAAAAAGAGAAACAGGGCTTCCCTGGTGGCGCAGTGGTTGAGAGTCCGCCTGCCGATGCAGGGGACGCGGGTTCGTGCCCCGGTCCGGGAAGATCCCACATGCTGCGGAGCGGCTGGGCCCGTGAGCCATGGCCGCTGAGCCTGTGCGTCCGGAGCCTGTGCTCCGCAACGGGAGAGGCCACAGCAGTGAGAGGCCCGCGTACCGAAAAAAAAAAAAAAAAAAAAAAAAAAGAGAGAAACAGAGAGAGTTAGGCGGATAGTAAGAGTGTTAAAAGGATAAATGAAGAAAGTTTCTGTGGACTTACTTCATGTATACGTTAAAATACTTGGAGTCCTCCAATCCCTCTTAGAGTTTAATCATGCAGATGCATGTGAAGAGGGGAAGTACATCATACAACCACAGGTGTCCTGTTCATAGTACATACCTATGAAATCTGTAATTGCGTGCGTTTCATAACAGAGAGCAGATCACATTTAAGACAGATTCAGAAAGCAACAGTGCTTTCCAAATATCTAATCTACAAAACATTGTAACAGATGCAGGAGGTTGGAGGCTTTGACAATTCTATTTAACAAGCAGTAAAGGGAGAAATAAGGAAGGAGAGACACATTTTCCCCTGTTCTCCCAGATTCAATGTCCAGAATACTTCCTGACCCATTGTAGCCCATATGCCTCTACCCGCTTCATGTTTTAAGCCCAAATATTTTATTCTCAGATTAAGGATAGTCGAACCAAGTGGTTTTCCAGTTTTCAGGATGAAATGTTTACCACCAGCCAGAAACCATTTTAAAAATCACCTACTACTTTCCCACGAGTCCTGCAAGCAAACAGATATGCTATACAGAGAAAATGCATGTATCTTAACTGCCACAGTTATCCAAGTAGAAGGGGGAAAATGGTATATTGGGAAAAACAAGTCTTTAAAACAGATATTTATATTTAAAAATCTATATTTTTAATATAGATCCCAATCTGGGAGGGGGAGAAAATAAATGATGCATGGAATATAACAGAGACGTCTCTAAATTGAAATAATTGTTCTCATAATACTACTCTTAGCCTGTATTTTACAGACATGCTTCCTTTATATTGTTTTTGGAAATGGGGTTTTGTTTTTGCATTGATGGGTCTCCGTCAGTGATGAGATTCCCTATGACTATTCATTACTTGTTACAGCTCAGTCGCTGGTGAGCTGTGAATATTTATGAAGGCTGTTCCTTTTTTGATTGGCTCTGATCCTGTTAGCCTTTTTAAGAGTAAGGTTTACAGGAGATTTGCACTCTTGGTAAACAGGGCAGCATACCAAATACAGGGTAGAGTTGGAATGTTTTCAACAAAAGCAGCACCTGGGAGTATTAAAACTTGGAAGAATGTGTGTAGCCCCCAGGCTGCTTTCGTGGAACGTATGCCAGTTTTGAGATTCTGCCACTTCTTGCTTAAAGTTAATGATCTAAATGTTAAATGCAAGAACTCTCTAAAAAAGAGTGGTGGCAAAAAGAGATTAACAATGCCGAAAAGGCAGATTTACCCTCAAAGGCTCTATCAGTGAATCACAAGGCCACATGTCTAAGAACCTTATCATCACTTTTTAAACACGCGGTATAAAAGTTGTTCCCTAAGAAAAAGACACCAGAATCAATGGCTACACTAAATTTAGAAAAGAGGGAAATGCATAGACATGTGTGCAGAAGAGGGAGGGTATGACTGCTTGTGGAATTATATTGTTCTCTAGTAAACGTTAATTGCCCAAGCCTTGTTAGATAGCTTTGGAGGTCCACAATGTAGATTGTGGCTAGTTTCCAGTAGCAAACTTCCAACATGAATCAAAGAAAGGACACTGGAAAAATAACTAAAAGGAAAGAAAGGAAGGAAGGCAGGAAGGAAGGAAGGAAGGAAGGGAAGAAGGGAGGGAGGGGAAAGGAGATGAAATATACTCAGGGACACAGTGCTTACCTATTTTATACAAGAAAGTAATCGATTTTTAGCGAGCCAAAATTTGGATGTAAGAGCTGAAAAATGATAGCACTATTTTTTTATACATCCCATTACCTACTAAATTGAATGTCTTTAGCTATCACCTGAAAACCTACATACAAATGCAAGACATTTTTATGCTAGTGGGAGGGCAGAGTTAAATTCGAAAACTACAGTTATAGGCTTACAACAGCTTTTCCAGGGGGCTTCATGGTGGTGTGACCCATGCGGTTGCCCTGCTCTTGGTTTAACGCTATGTTGTGGCTGCCTTGAAATTCTGAATAATTTTGTCTTCGGACTTGTGTTTTATTAATGAAATCCACCGGACAACAGAATATGTGCTTGCGCAGAGGAGATGTGTGCAGTCCGGGTGTCGACAGTCCTTTCTGTGTCATTCACAAGTGTTCTTGAAGGCCCATAGTCACGGACTTCTGGTCCACTCACTATGCCTGGGAATTCAGCAAGAATCAAACTTAAAGTAAAAAGTAAGCTAGTTACATCCACAACTGAGTAGGCAAGGTGCTGATAGCCCTGAGAGGCCACATTTTCCATCGGAATCAGAATTTTGCTTCCAATGCAGAAAAAGAGCAATGCCATTCTGAGAAATCCTAACAACCAAAGAACACTATTATATCCTTTCTTATTTGCTATTATTCCCTGTACTAGACAATTTTCACAAATGTGAAAATTATGGCACAGGAGGAAAGTGAAAGATAAAGCAACCCACGCATCCTTTTCCTTTCAATCCTTCCTCATTCATCAATAAAGCCCAAAATAGAGAGTTTTGCATATCAGATAAAATAACAACAGCTGAGTTAGCTTTGTCCAGCATTTCCATTGTTCTGGGAAGAACAAAATACATATGCATGTAGAAGCTACGAAACACAAATTGTATAATTTCGGTGATACCACATATGAGTTAAATGCTCTTATATTTGCATTTAAAACTGGCATTGCACAACATAAATATGCATGGTAAAATTCATGCTAAAAATTAACATTTTTAATTCTCCTTTATTTAGAATGACATTAAACAGAAAATAAAGAACATCACGACAACTCAAGAGAAATCAACTGTGGGAAAAAGAAAAAAGCTACATTTATAGACAACACTTTTTTTCCTGTGTTTCGAACAAGGGGTCCCACATTTTCATTTCAGACTGAAATTATGCCACAAATTATGTCGCCCACCATTAGTTATGTATAAAATACACTGGCTGTCCATAGGGGGAGAGATCTTTCCTCTCCAATCATCTGGGTAGTATTATTGTAATCCACCACCTTCCTTTTATTATGCGTGTTTTCCCTGCTAAGAACCCTGAGGATGTAAAAGCCAGAAACAGCCCCAAAGAAATTTGCCTAGTGGTCAAAATAGGACTAGCCAAAATACCAGTAATGCTTATTTTTGGAAACTAGCCATCTTTGCTAACAGAAGTTAGAAGCCCTCTCTCTCCACCACTGGTATTTCTATCACGTGACTCACTAACCCTTAATTGTTAGGTTACCTCTGTTTTGTGATTTTTTTTTTTTTTTTTGTGGTATGCCGGCCTCTCTCTGTTGTGGCCTCTCCCGTTGCGGAGCACAGGCTCTGGACGCGCGGGCTCAGCAGCCATGCTCACGGGCCCAGCCGCTCCGCGGCATGTGGGATCCTCCCAGACCTGGGCGCGAACCCGGTTCCCCTGCATTGGCAGGCGGACGTGCAACCACTGCGCCACCAGGGAAGCCCTGTTTTGTGATTTTAACTGTCAAAAACCATCTCACTTGATAACCTTCCCGATGCTTTCGTAATGGCACATCTGCATTTGTGGGTCTAATTTGTGTTAGCCGGGGTGTCAGATACACAACAGTCATATTGGGGATTATAATTTATAAACTTCTAGACCTGCTCTGAAGTTTCACACACATTCATGCTATAACCAGAATATCCTCGTTAACTGGAGAGTCACACTGCAGTTACTTATTTTATCATCTAAAATGGCTCACTGGGAAGAGGGCTGCTTCCTCAGCTTTTGATTTCTAGGCTGTTTGCATCCATGTCCAAATCATGCCTATACTTGTCTTCCCAGCGATTGTGATAATTGTGATAATAGTTTGAAAATGATTGAGTCACCTAAAGTTTCTTTGAATCTCATTTTTAAAATAGTTTGTAGTGTAGGAACATTTCAGAAATACTGAAGAAACAATTGGAAGAGACTGTTTTATGGGAAAATATAGTTGGGAACTTATCGCCTTGACAGAAAGAGTGAAGAAGAAGAAAGTCACCTCTTCCTTTCATTGTTTTCAAGTATTAAAATGTTTTGATTATAGTGATTGAATCCTGCAGCAGTTGAACTTGGCTAAAAGAGAAAATACTGGAGTAATGTGACTCAGTATTTTATGGACCATGACAGAAAGAATGTAAGCAAACAAATGCTTGGACTAACAAGTGGCAAAGTCTAATCCTTAAAACTATAATGACCCAAAGAAATGTTTCATCCAAATAGGTGCTTTGAATTTTTCTGCCTGGCTTAATGACCGAGGTGCGGCAGAGGCGGGAATGGAAGGAGGCAGAATATTTGCTCTGGCTTCGTCAGTGAAAATGGCTTTTAATTGAGAACCCACACACCAATTCAGCTAGTTGACTAAATGAGATGAAAAGGTGGAATTACAAACTGCTGGCCAGTCTACTCCTTGGATGCACTAAGAAGCGCTGTATTCATCTGCTAGGGCTGCAGTAACAAATTATTATAACCTCAGTAGCTATTTTTAAAAAAATAAATTTAGGGCTTCCCTGGTGGCGCAGTGGTTGCGCG
>NC_041231.1:20402632-20407710 GCF_002837175.3 Physeter macrocephalus
GGAGCCTGTGCTCCGCAACGGGAGAGGCCACAACAGAGGGAGGCCCGCATACCACAAAAAAAAAAAAAAATAAAATAAAATAAATTTATTTTTGGCTGTGTTGGGTCTTTGTTGCTGCGTGAGGGCTTTCTCCAGTTGCAGCGAGCGGGGGCTACTCTTCATTGCGGTGGGTGGGCTTCTCATTGCCGTGGCTTCTTTTGTTTTGGAGCACGGGCTGTAGGCGGGTGGGCTCAGTAGTTGTGGCTCGCGGGCTCTAGAGCGCAGGCTCAGTAGCTGGGGCTCATGGGCTTAGTTGCTCCCCAGCATGTGGGATCTTCCCGGACCAGGGCTCGAACCCACGTCCCCTGCATTGGCAGGCGGGCTCTTAACCACTGCGCCACCAGGGAAGTCCCCCTCAGTAGCTTAAAACAATAAAAATTTACTCTCTCACAGTTCAGGAGGCCAGCTGTGCACTCGAACCCACGTCCCCTGCATTGGCAGGCGGACTCTTAACCACTGCGCCACCAGGGAAGTCCCCCTCAGTAGCTTAAAACAATAAAAATTTACTCTCTCACAGTTCAGGAGGCCAGCTGTGCAAAATCAAGGTATCAACAGGATGGGTTCCTTCTTGGCGGCTCAGAGGGAGCAACTGTTCCATGCTTCTCTTCTGGCTTCTTGAGATTTCTGGAAATCCTCGGTGTTTCTTGGCTTACAGCTGTACAATGCCAGCCTCAGCCTCCACCTCCATGGCTGTGTTCCCTCTGTGCCTCTCTCTGTGTCTTTTCAGGGCGTTCCCCTCTCTCCGTATGTCCAAATTCCCCCCCTTATAAAAGGACACCAGTCATTGGATTAGGGTCCACTCCAATTCTGTAAAACGTTCCCTTAATTTAACTAATTCCATCTACAAAAAACTGATTTCCAAATAAAGTCACATTCACAGGTACCTGGGGTTAGGACTTCAACATCTCTTTTGAGGGGACACATTTCAACCCACAATGCTTCTCAAACTTATCTGCATACTAGAATTACATGGGCATTTAAAAAAATACTGATACCTGGGTATTGCATCCCAGAGATTCCGAACTAATCAGGAAGAGGTAAAACCAGGGCACGCAGATTTTTTTAACTCCCCCAAGTGATTCTAACGTGAGGCAAAAGTGTCAGAACCACTAGAATAAAGGATTCTAGTTGTCAGTTTCTCGAAAGGATATTTTAGCATAATGAAGTGTGTGCATTTCAATGAGAAAAATGTCTTTTCCTTTCATCGTATTGACAAAAATTAAAAAAAGTTGAAAGTAGATGATCAAAATAAATGGCATGTAATCAAAAAGAATTTTAGAAATTTACCACTTGACACACGTTCATTCAGTGAACATTTTAATGCATGCTGTGCGTTGGGCCCTGTGAGAGGTCCAAAAGTGGTCATCAGAACCTTAGAAATCAGCTGCTTTTCCTCCAAACGCTGGAGGAAGGAAAGGTTTCCTTGCATTTTGGCCAATTGTGACTACGTGTGGAAATTATTCCTTCCCCAAGACACTGCCCAATTATTAGTAAATAGTGGAAATAGAAAACTTAATGTTACATTAAGTTATTAAAGAAAAAGCACTTCACTGTGGTAAACTGGCTGAAATGTAAAACAATTTCTTACGTGTCTTTTTTCAGAGCCTAAAAGACCCACTTCATACAGATGCCTATAAATGCTGTCAAAATACTATTCACCATACTACCTTGTAAGCTCATTAGGAGCTGATGATAGCAACTAAATCAACACAAACTTGTTCTCTCTTGTGTCTTGGTCTTCTGTACAATGGTTTCTACCTAGCATAGATTTACCTCAACTTACTTTGTGTCGTTGTTATGGACTGAATGTTTGTGTCCCCCCAAAATTCATATGTTGAAATCCTAACCCCCAATGTGACAGTACTGTGGAATGAATTAAAGAAACCTCAGCTAAAATTGGAGTGTGTGCAGGTTTGTAGGGGGAGCTCTCATGCCTGCCATGCGTGGTCATTTACTACAAATAGGAAAAGACACATGCCTACATCTCAGGGAGGAAGGGGTTGTCTACTTTACTATCTAGCAGGGAGGAGAAAATGTAACTCTGCCCTTAGACAGCCCAGCCCATCAGACTGTAGCAGCTCAACCAATGAGAAGTCTCCATACTTTGTACTCCCAGCTTCCTCCAGTGGACTCTTTGGTTATTACAGCCCCTTCCAAACCACCTCCCCCCCACACAAAAAAAACAATTCCTTATTAAAGCAGGTTCCCCTTCCTTGTTCCCTGGATTTGCCTATGATCCACCATAGTCTGGGTATCCCGAACTGCACTTCCTCTATTTCTGCATAAACTCACTTTTGCTGGTAAAATAACTGGCTATCATATTAAAAACTTGACAATATTAAAAGGTAGAGCCTTTGGGAAGTACTTGGATCATGAGGGTGGAGCACTCATGAATGGGATTTGTGCCCTTATTAAGAAGAGACCAGAAAACACACCCGCTCTCTCCTCCCCCACTTCTTTCTCTGTCTGCTCTCTGCCATGTGAGGATAGAAAAAGAAGCCATCATCTACAAACCAGTAAGAGGGCTTTCACCAGAACCCAACCATGCTGGTACCCTCATCTTGGATTTCCTGCCTCCAGAAGTATGAGAAATAAATGTTTGTGGTGTAGGCCAGCCAGTCTATGGTAATTTGTTCTAGGAGGCAGAGCTGACTAAAACAATCTTTGTTTTCATTCTTTATCCCTCATCCAAGATACTTTTCCAGCTAATAACAGTCATCCTCTATTCATAAAGAAACAGTTTTTGTTTTTCATTCTCAAACTCCCCTGTGAAGAACTTTATTTCACCTTAAGTTTAGAAAAACGCCCTTTGTCTCACCATATCAGCTAAGATTTTTTTAGATATATAAGCATTTCAAAGATACACATAGAGGAGAAGCCCAGTTTTAACATCGAAATATTTATTACTGTCAAAAAATTTGCATCATAATAATATGAGCAGAATGAAAATATAAATACGTAAAGGATATTTTTTTGCATTTCAGAGTATGAAAAAAATCTTCATTTTTATTCCAAGAAATATTGGCAGTCTTGGGGAAAACATTTTAGACAGACAAACCAATAAAATACTTATTAAAACCCACAGTAAAAAAAATGATGAGGTAAATTAATGAAAGGCAAGTTACTTTGTGCAAAAGCCTGTATTTTCAATGAAGTGACATATGTACATAACCTCTTTTTCAAAACATGATCATATTTAAATAGGAAAGAAAGTGTTATTCCCATTAATATTGGAAAAAAACCCCCCATAAATAGAGTTACTAAATGGGAAACTTACATTGCTTGTGTATAGTAACATACATTAGGGGGAAGGGCTCTTATATGTAGCAGTCTTCAGCATGCTGTGTAACAGGTTTTCAATTCAGGAGCTCTGAACTTCAGGTGCCCTCATTTCTTCCTCAGGGTGCAACAACCTCATCCCTAGGAAAGTGCAACCACTAAGTACATCTGTGCACACCCTCTTTATCAACTCTCTTAACCTTGTCAGTCTGTTGCCACTTTAAATTTCCATGAAATCTACTTTTAAAAAACTGATCAAGAGGAGTCAGTGCTTTCTGATCAAAAAGAGGACAGGTATCAGGTGGTCACTATCTCAGCTCTGCCACCAGTGAACTGGGAAAAGTTACATAACCTTTCTGTGCCTCAGTTTCTTCTTCTGTATAGGAAATTAATATTCGTTGAGATTTTACTTTGGACTAGTCACTGTAAACCTAGAAGAAATAATTCTAAGTCAAACTATGATTTCATAACTAAGTAATTCCAATATTGTTTTTTAACTTCCATTAATTTCCATCCCTAAAATTTGGGATGTGCCAACTGGATTATATGTTAACATGAAAACCTAGCTCTTCGAAGTCTGGTCTCTGGACCAGCAGCTCCATGCATCGTTTGGGAGCTTGGTAGAAATGCAGAGTCTCAGGCCCCACCCCAAACCTGCTAAATCAGAATCTGCACTTTAACCAGATTCCCAGTTGCAGGCCCATTAAAGTTTTACAAGTGTTGGACTGGATGGGTAGCAAAATCCACTTAAACTCACAGGGATGCACAGACAGCAGAGAGTCTTGCACTGGACCCCACAATTCGAGGCCAAACCTTGCTACTTACAGCTTGTGTAATCTTCAAACAGAGAGCTTCCAAATACATGAGTTCACTTTTATGTGTCTTAGTTCCTTCATCTGTAAAAGACAGTCAAACAATCGTTAGTTACCTCCTGGGGTTGTTTTAAGGGTTGCAAAGTACTGAGTATAAGCAACGAGTACAATGCCTGGCACACTGGAAACTCTTGCAATCATTAAACAAACATTTACGGAATCTGAATCATGTGTGGGTCAGATATGTGCTGGGGGCTCTGAATGCCACAGTAAACAAACAAACGAAAGACCACACTTTCATGCAGCTTGCATTCTAGTGAGGGATTCTGGCAACAAAAAACGTAAAAAATAGGGTCACATAGGGATATGTTCTGTGACATAAAGAGAATGACAGCAGAGCTATTACAGAAAGTTTGGCAATCACCTTTAGAGGAGAAAGCAAGTGAGTAGACACTTTAATTAGTTATATTTGATTAACACCCAGAGCTAAGTTCCAGGCACAGTGCTAAGCATGTTTCCAGAATCCTCCAGTTTGACCCTCTTACTAGAAAAATGGAGAACTTGCTTGAATAAGGGTATTCAGTGGACAAACATTTAAGGTGAAAGTTTCATGGAAGATTTTTTGCCTCTGTTATCCAGTTACTGTAACAACTTTAATTTTTACTCCCGTTGGGATGCTGAAAACTTACTACTGCTCTTTAGCCTGACTCAAGGAACCTCTCAGAACCACCCACCCCAGCACTAGAGACGACAATTCTGTATACTCAATAATATAATCTTTACATCTAGATATGTACTTGGGGACAGTAACATGGCAAAGTCCATAGGACTTATCTTTCCACCCATGGAAACTAAAAGACTCCTCACCTCTTTTTATAGAAACGGGTATTTTTTTTTTTTTTTTTGCGGTACGCGGGCCTCTCACCGCTGCAGCCTCTCCCGTTGCGG
>NC_041231.1:20407891-20409461 GCF_002837175.3 Physeter macrocephalus
TCTTCCCGAACCGGGGCACGAACCCGCGTCCCCTGCAACAGTAGGCGGACTCAACCACTGCGCCACCAGGGAAGCCCGAAATGGATATGTTTAACTTAGTAACTTGGCTACATTCCAATTTATACTTTTACCGAAGAATGTCAGTCTGTGGGTTTAGTAGATATTTTTCTTCATTTCCTTCTGCTACACAAGAAACAGGCAAACAAATAACTGTTATGTAGTGTCAGTGGCATGAAATAGCTTCTATATTCCAACACAGATGGGGCATCTTAATAATGGGAAGATGATCTCACACTTTAAAGTGCTTTGTTATAAAAGGTGCCGTATAAAAAGGAAGTTATTATTCTTAGTTATAATACCCTAAAAAAAGGATTTACCATCTAAATGGCTGCTGAAACTTAACTGCAAAATTGCTTATAATGCTACAATCAGTTGAGGCCAAATTCAATAAAAACTCCATCCGGCATTCACACTGAGAAGACCCACATGTGCCTTTAATTTTTCTTTTTTTTAATTTCCTGGGCTTCTGGCCCAGAAATTGGATGGAGATTTTATTTAAACCTGCTCTTGTGTATCAACTTTTGGTAAATATCAGGTCTTCAGTTGACTCACATTATGCTTTACATTTTGAGCAAAGGGAGGAAATAAAACGATGCATATCTTCTTATATACATGTATTTATACACCTCTTACCTCTTCTGACTATGAAACTGTGGCTCACAAGAAATGGTCATCATTACTCCTGCAAATTTAGGATGTCTTCCCTTCTGCTGCGACCATAGATTCGAAATTTCACTAAATTCCTTTCCAGCGCTAATCAGCTTTCACCAGCACAGGCAACGAACGCAATCTGAGCTTGGAAATGACTAATTATTTGGAGATGGCAGTGGGGGGGTTCAGGTTTAGATTGATCTCCCTCTAATTTAAAGCACCTTCTCTCCTGTCTTTTTCCTGTCATTTTGCTGCCTGGGGACAGCTCCTCCTCCTTGATAAAAATGCTCTTTCCCTTCCCATTACATAGGGTCTATGTTTATGTATGTATTAGAAGGAAAATGCATTATGAGACATCGACTTGAAAATATTAAGAGAAGAGGCACTCCTGTGATGGATGTGGGCCTGGCAGTAATTGCACCTGCTAGGTGCAAGGCATGAGCATAATTTGCATGGAAAGTTTTCTCAGTTCCTTCCAGAATACACCAGTTCTACCCAATAAAACATTTTGTCATACTCAGGGGGTTTGCCAACATGTTCCCAGATTGCAAGCAAAAAGATTATTTACAGTAACCAATAACAGCTGAAACGACCATAAACCACAGTTCTGTACCTGCTCTATTTTTTTCTTTTGCTAAGTAGAGAGACCTTAAGGAGCCCAAAATTACTGCAATTTAATTCTCACAGGAAAAAACACATTATTTTTATTTATAGCAGTGAGCTCCATCTATCCTTGCCTCCCCTCTTTTGAAACATAAATAATCCCATCTTTTTTTTTTTTTTTTTTTTTGGTGGTATGCGGGCCTCTCACTGTTGTGGCCTCTCCCGGTGCGGAGCACAGGCTCCGGACGCCAGGCTC
>NC_041231.1:20409524-20414915 GCF_002837175.3 Physeter macrocephalus
ACGAACCCGTGTCCCCTGCATCAGCAAGCGGACTCTCAACCACTGCGCCACCAGGGAAGGCCTTTTTTTTTTTTTTTTTTTTTTTTTTTTTAATCTAGCCATTACTTTGACAGGGAAGAACAGTTTTCCCGATAAAGTGAGAGATAGGATAAAAGTGGCCAAGATCAAAGTTACCCAGTGTATCCCAGGACCCTGCTGTGTGCTCAAGGGGAAAGGAGACATCACTGCCGAAATAGTTCTGGGGGAAACCCCGCCTCACTGGACCCTATGAAGCAGTTTGTTTCCGCCAGCAAGAAGGACTGGGGCCCTGCTTGCGGGCTTCAGTGTAGGCAGCAGTTCTCTGCATCTTACTGACCTGAGTTTTCTACCTGTTATCTTTTAAGCCCCCTGAAGGAGAGTTTTCCAAAAGTTCAAATTCCATTCTGAGTTGCAGGGGACTAAACAGGAGCACTTATTCCTGTGGGAGAAATGAGCAAAAATGAGAAAGAGCAGCCAAACAGCTATTTCCCTTAAAAGCCCTCTCAGGTCTTTCTGGCCCTGGCTGGTGCCCTTGATGAGCGGTTGTGGCCCTCTGACAGTAGGAATCAGAGAGAGGAAAGGAGAGAAGAGGGGACAGGGCTGGAAACCCTTGTTTAAGTCTAGTTAAACAAACAGGAGTAGATTTTTTTTTCTATAAGTAAATTTATGCTACATTTTAAAAACAATGTCAAAGAGTTATAAAATTCAGCCCCAATCTCAGTTTTATTCACAAGGACTATTGTTAACAATATCCTGGGTCATCCTTCTAGAACTGGTGAATGCATAAATATGCATGCGCACATGCATATAAGCAAAAAACTGAAAATACTTTTCCTGAAACTTCTTCTTCCTAGTAATACCTCTTGAAGGTCATTTCATGCCAGTACTAGTAGATGTACTTCCCTCTCTGTAGGTGGCTGCATTATATTCCATCCTATGTCTCCACTATACTTTAATTAGCTGTTCTTTTAATGATGGACACGTAGGCTGTTTTTTCATTAGAAGTAAAGCTGCACTGAACAACATTTGTACAAGTATGGTTAGTAAGTCTAGCCTAGCTGTTCAAACCACAGGTTTAGGACTTTAACAGGACTTCATTCAAGCCTAGGTTGTCCAACCAAACACTGTCTGTATGTATTTAAGACAATAAAGGCGATAAGATCTACCTCATAGGGTCCTTGTAAAAAGACAAAAAAATTAGTGATTATTATCATAACTTACTCATTTCAGCCTTAGGCAAGTTAATTTCCTCATCACTAAATCAGGGAGTAATAATAGACTCAGGGGTGCTCTGGGGACAACCAAGAACTAAGTCACTTAAATTGCGCAATCCGCTACCTCGTACGTAGCGGGCCCTTAATAAATATAGCCTTTAATATTAAAATTGCCCATCTTTGCGCACTTGTGGGAGAGCAGCTGTAGGAAGCTTTCCTAGAAGTGGAACTCCTACCTTTAACCTATGCTCCCCGGGGCCCGACTGTGCGCGCACAAGGCCACCCAGCGGTGACATGCTGACCGCCGCCCCCCTCTGGAGCCGCGCCCAGGGCCCTGCGGAGGCCGAACGCACGTGGGCGCACGCTGCCTAAGCGCAGGGCGACGCGGGGTCCTGCCGGGCGAAGGGGCGCGGAAGCGCGGGTTGGCGGGGCGGACGCGGGCGGCGCGAGGCGCGGGACCTCGTTGGCTGCTCCGCCGCGCTCCCCGCCCCTCCCTCCCGCCCCTCTCCCCTCCCTCCCCTCTCCCCTCCCTCCCGTGCCCGCGCCGGAGCGGCGGAAGCGCAGACAGCGCTCGCTTGGCGCCAGCAGCGGCCACAGCATCCTGGCACGCAGCGGCAGTGGCGGCTGGCGGGCGGGCGCCGGCGGACGCGGGCGGCGCGAGGCGCGGGACGCCGTTGGCCGCCCCGCCGCGCTCCCCGCCCCTCCCTCCCGCCCCTCTCCCCTCCCTCCCGTGCCCGCGCCGGAGCGGCGGAAGCGCAGACAGCGCTCGCTTGGCGCCAGCAGCGGCCACAGCATCCTGGCACGCAGCGGCAGTGGCGGCTGGCGGGCGGGCGCCGCGGGCTCGGCGGGAACGGCGCGGACCGCGAGGCTGCGGCGGCGGCGTCTCGCGCGGGCGCGCACGGCTGCCCAGCGAGCCCCGGCTATCGGCGGCTGACCGGCCGGCGGAGCTGGCACCTGGTGAGCTAGCTGCAGGGACCAGGTAGGTTGGGCATGCCCGGCTCCTCTCGCCGGTCCGGGTACTGGGATGAGCCATCTGCTGGGGCAAACTTTCCGCACTGGCTTCACGGCTCTTCAGCCCCAAAGTTTGTTTGCGGGGAAATACACTCGATGGGTCGAGAATAAAAGCTGCCTCTCCTGGCTGTTTTGCTTGGGGGAGATTATTTTTCTCCTTCTCGGTAGAGGATTGGTTTCCTGATGGGAAGACTCCGCATCCTCGGCACGAGCGTGGGGTAGTGCGAGGTGGGTTCCCCTGGCTTGTCCTTAGCTCAGCGGATTTGGCCAGGGAAAGTTGGGGAAAAAAAAAAAAAGTTGTTCACTGTAAGGGTGCAGAGGAAGAATCCCAGGTCCATGGTGCAGAGGGTGGAAATGAGATAATTTTTTGCCAGAAACCCCCTTCCTGGCCTCCAGCTCTAAGGAAGCCAGGGTGGAGGATGCTTCCATTAGCGATCAAGTTTTCCGAGCTGCATTTTCTTTCCACTTTCAAAGCTGCAGTCTTGGATGGAATGCCCCGTTGCGTTTATTTGCCAGGTTTTCTCTGATGCGCTGTGATCCAGTTTAATTGAGATCAGCCCCTGTTTTGGCTCTTCTCCGTTCTCTAAGGAGCCCTGCAAAGCTAACCAAGCAGGTACCAGAATGTCGAGAGGTCGAGATCAGAAAACCAGGAAGTGCCAACTGGGCACTCCAAATCGCAGCTCCTTGGGGGATTTTTTTTCCCTTTCTTTTGGTTTGTTTGAAATGAACAGCTTCTGGGCTCTGCTTGTGCAAAGCTCCGCACGGCTTGCCAGTCCTTGTGTCCTTTCCTGTATTGCATTTGCGTATTGATTTACAACAGGGAGATGCGCCCAGAGGAATGATTTAATAACAAACGGTGACCGGTATGGGGAGGAGAGGAAATCTCCGTTCTGAGCCGAAGGGAGGGGAACAGACAGAGCTCTGCGAAAGGAGTGGCCAGTCTGTTCATCTCAAACCAAGATGTGGGGAAACAGAGCTAGAGAAAGCAACAGACAGGAGTTGTGTGATGTGCAGGAGGGAGATCAGAAACCCCATCTCATACAGTGAGTAGGTAAATCTAGAAATAATTTAAAAATGATTAAGCAAGAATAACTGGAAAAAAAAAGTAGGAAGACTACGTGCTGTGCTTTCTGTCTGCCCCCACAGAGATGAATATCACACCAGCTGAAAAAGAATCCTGATCTGTTAATAGATTAAAAACAGGAATTTATCAGAACAATGATTCAGAGCCCTTCAGAGATTGAAAGGAGTAATTGTCTTTGAAAGAGCTATTGCCTCTCAATATTGAAGTCAAATGTGTTACTTTTGCCTTGTTAGCTGTGTTTACTAACAGTCATAGGACTTTGGCTGCTATAACCTGGTATCTGCGTCTGTGGTTTTAACCCTTTGTGAGTCATGGTGCTAGGGAGGAAGTTGTCTGCCGGTTAATATTCATACCCATTTGAGCAACGTTAGCAAAATGCCTAATATGTGCCAGTTACTGAGTACAGTAAGACAGGTTCTTGTAAATGTTGTTCATAAAAGATGTCTGATTGGGTTCAGCCTCCTTAATGGAAAGACTGTGCCAATTATAAAAATAGTCGCTTCAGGAATTGCTGATCTTTGAATGCTTGCTTGAAGTCAGTTGAGAGTCAACATGTGGTTTGAGGACCCTGGAAAGGATCCATATCCACCAGGGACATAGAGCAAATTGCTGCACATTTTTTTTTTTTTTTTTACATGAAAGGTGAGGTTGAATACATATGTGTGTCCCTCCTGTCTAAAGATGGGATATCGGAGGCACTGAATGGCTAATTGATCTGCAGGGGAATAGATTCAGGCAGTGGCTGCCTCAGACAATAACATTCAGCCCCATGTCCTGCTTACTGTCTGGATGTCATTAAGGTCAGCCTGAAGACATGAAGGCATTAAGTTCACTTCTCCAGGAGAACTCTAACTTTTAAATATCCTTCACAACACAACCGGGTAGCCCAAGTGTTCCTTAAAATGGCAACAAAACATTTAATAGGACCAAAGTGCTGAACAGTTTCAACTGGAGCAAAAGATTAGTTGCAGACGACAAGCTGCAGCCTTTCCGTTGCTGATTTATGTTCAATTTTATCACTGTCACATTTCATCTATGCCTAGTTATTGCAAACTAATAGCCTCTTCCCTCTGCTGGCAAAATATGTCTTTCTCTTTTTTAAGTTCCTAATTCTTTCTCATGCATTCAGTACACATCTTCCAGCTTTGTTTTAACTATGTAATTTAAGTGTCCAACTTGAAGTTCTCATTAACTCTTAATATGTTTTGTGCTGAAATAGTATATAAGTATAATTGCTCCTTTCAAACTTCCAGATCTGTATATAGTTCACTATATTGTTGCAGTGCCAGCAGAGAATCGTATGACTGGTTCAATGTTCTGTGTTTTACAGTCACCAGTTAGTAAGTTGTTAGCAGTAAAATAATGTTAATTTTATGCATTGGGAGATATTCAGATGGCAGGAGGATTTACTGATGCTGTGCATGTTTGCTTGCCGTCTTTGATTTAATGATCACCACCAGTCCATCTTTAATAAGGCTTGTGATCTTAGGGAGTAACTTTGTCTCTTTGAAGGTGGGCATCTGTGAAGTGCTCCCATGGTTTTAATAAGCATTTATTAATCACTTAATGATGGTGGACTACTTCCTTTCTTATGCTTGATAATAATGCATTGGATAATACCCTGTTCGCAAAGATATTTGGCAGTAATTAGCATGTTGGAGCCACAGAGTATTTTAAGATAGAACATTGCTTTAAAATTGATGGGTTACAGATATTAGTCCCAGATCTAATTTGTATAAAAAATTCAGAATCGGATCACGTGTGCTAAATGGTTTTTGTGAAGGACACCCCCAAGTGTCCTCCCCCCCGCCCACTCCCCTTCCCCACCACGGCTTAGTCTATCTCCTAAACACTATGGAACATTCTTTTTGAAACCTTGCTGCACTAGAAATGTACTTTCTTTCTTTCTTTCTTTCTTTCTTTTGTATTTATTTTTGGCTGCGTTGAGTCTTTGTTGCTGTGCACGGGCTTTCTCTAGTTGTGGCGGGAGGGGGCTACTCTTCGTTGCAGTGCGTGGGCTTCTCATTGTGGTGGCTTCTCTTGTTGCAGAGCATTGGCTCTAGG
>NC_041231.1:20415027-20416180 GCF_002837175.3 Physeter macrocephalus
GGGCTTAGTTGCTCCGTGGCATGTGGGATCTTCCCAGACCAGGGCTCGAACCCGTGTCCCCTGCATTGGCAGGCAGATTCTTAACCACTGCGCCAACAGGGAAGTCCCAGAAATGTACTTTCTTGTTGAAACTTTGTATGCCAAGTTTCAATCCATAGTATGGTTTTATTTCCCCCCTTTTTATGTGCATGTTGTAAACAAGAAATAAGGCTTTGTAATAGAAGTGCTTGCAGAACTTTATTGCATCTCAAACAGCTTTGCTACTTGGAATGTAAATATTTGTAGAATCTTTACTGTGCAAGAAGCTGCCTTGCAAAAAAGTGAGAAAAAAATGACTTTTATTAAGTAGGATAAAATAATTCACAAGGTATGCATGTTCCTTATTGTAGACACACTGACATTTTAAGAAATAGATTATATATGTTACAGCAATTCCATAGCACTCTCTTAGGTGCCTTTAGAACTCAGACTATAAATTTTTTATGTTCTAAGACAGAACAAATTTGTCCCATTTGTTTTTCTAAATCTCTTGACTTTCAATGCCTTTCAAATGTTAAAAGATGAGCTCTGTAAGTCAAAAAGCACTTTGATTATATTTCTGATAAATAAGCCTGACAGTATACTATTTCTAATAGGAGAAAGAATTCTTGGGATCATTGCAATACTTCAGAAAATCTTATTTTGGGAACTAGTGTGACTCAGTTCTCGTGTCCTTTTGATTCTAACTCGGAAATATTTCTCCAGTTGGCCCACTTCCCTCCACATCCACTCACATCATCCTACTCCAGGTCACCATCTTCTCTCCTGGGACAACTGCACTGGCTTCCCTGCCTCCTTTCTTACTTCTTTCCCCAAATCATTCTCTGCACAGCAGTCAGGGCAGTATTTTTCTTTTTCTTTTTTTTTTTTAAATTTAGTTAAATTTAGTACTCCTCTCCTTCAAGCACTTAGGTAGCTTTCTGCCGCATTCAGAACTATTCAGTATTACCTAGAGAGCCATGTAGGATTTAAACACTGCCTATCTGTCCAGCATCATCTCCTCCCATGCTTTTGGGAATAAGAACTTCGTAGGCTTTTTTTTTTTTTTATGTCTGTGGTTTTGTTGACCTCCTTCCTACCTTAGGGCTTCTTTTGTCCCTTTCCTTTCCTGCTC
>NC_041231.1:20416653-20435755 GCF_002837175.3 Physeter macrocephalus
CCTGGTAGCTCCCCTTAGCCTTTACCCTCAAACACACAAAACATGCTTGTGTGTGTGCGTGCGTGCACGCACGCACGCACAGAGGCACACACATTACAAATTCTGACTGGTGTTCATTGCTTCTTAGCTCACAGTTTAAATATCAGTTGCTACGAGAGGGCTCTCTTTCATTTCCTTCCTCCTCTAAATTAGGGCCCCTCTGTTACGCTCTTTCTGTTCATGTCCTCCTTAACTTTCTGATCATATTCCTCCTTATCATAACTTGGAACTATTTCCTTACCTGATTCCTTGTTGACTGTTCTGTAAGCCGTCTTGTAAGCAGTTACCACTTCTGTTTTACTCGCTACTGCAAAGCAGCTCCTATCACAGTACCTGGCTCACAGTGGAGTTTGATCCACCCATGAGAATTGTGCTTTTGGGGGTGCTGAGTTTGCAGCATGTGACTGGGCACCCCTGTGACCAAAGATCCTGTCAAGAATGTCCCTGTTCAACAGAAGTCTGCAGCTGGCTTTCAAAGGGTTCGTTCTGTGGCTTCATCCACAGTATCTTAGATCTCTAGAATATCTACTGCTTCAGACTTATTTTGTCAAAATGGAACTGATCATTTTTCTTCCCAGGCTGGTTCCACTTTAGGTGATCTCTTCTTTCTTTGATTCTCACTGTGGTCCTCAAGGCAAGCGATACCAGTGGTCTTTAGCACCATCCTCTTCCTTTGTTCTGTAACCAGTCAACTGATTAAAAATGCAAGAAATTTTATTTGGGTTATTAGGCACCAGCTTCGGGTTCGAGCGCTTTATTCCCTTTACACTTCTTGCCTAAATGCAGCAGATTAAGAAATGATCCTCCTCCCCACACCCCCTTTCTCGCTCCAGTCTTTCCAACACATGGTGCTATATTAATCCATCTTGTCATTGGACACCCACTGCCGAGAGAAAAACTGCCACTGATGCAGCCTGTCTACGTGAGACTTCTTCCCCTCATTCTTCTCCATATAGAGTGTTCCAGCTACAGGCGCCGTCTTTAACTTTCCTTACAATTCAGTGTAACACTTATGGCTTCAGGGTCCCTGCACCCTTGGGTTCCACCCCAAGCCTCTCATTCCTGTCACAGCTCGTGTCTACCCTCAATTCACTGTCACTTCTGCCAGGAAAGCTCTTTACTTTTAATCCTACCATTTGCCCAGTGATACCCATCCATCTGTTCCTCCAAGAAGTCTTTGCTGTCCTCCCAGACTAGATTTGAGCCCCATGCTGTCTGCTCTCACCTGTGTTTTAAAATGTTCTTCTTTAGAGGGAGAATGGATTAGAGTTTAATTAACATTGTACATTTGTTTAATATCTGCCTTTCCTGATAGTCTGTGGGTGGAGTGGAACACATTTATTAGTATTTTGGTAAATATTTGTGGAATGAACGAAAGATAGTCAGATTCTGCTATAGTTATATTAAGGCATCTTTTTTTGGACTTAAAATTATTTTAGTGTATATTTAGTGTATATTTAAAGATTTTATTTTATCTTGCACAGTTTCTGGGTGACAAGTCATTCATTGACAACAGATGAATATCTTGATATGGTCTGAATTTAGAAAATTCTCTGACAGACCTATGCCCTAAAAGAAGCATAAGCAAGGGACTTCCTTGGTGGTGCAGTGGTTAAGAATCCGCCTCCCAATGCAGGGGACACAGGTTCGAGACCTGGTCTGGGAAGATCCCACGTGCCGCAGAGCAACTAAGCCCATGCACCACAACTACTGAGCCTGCGTGCCACAACTATTGAAGCCCACGCACCTAGAGCCTGTGCTCCGCAAAGAAGAGTAGCCCCCGCTCACCTCAACTAGAGAAAGCCCACGCGCAGCAAGGAAGACACAACGCAACCAAAAATTAAAAAAAAAAAATTAAAAACCCCCCCACAAAAGCATAAGCTAAAAGGTTGCCGGTACCAAGGATTGGTCCTTGGTGTAATTGTTTTATTTTAGTGCGAGGGGGGTAATTTGGAATTCTCAAATTTCATTATTTTATTAGAGTAAAACATTGGCATAAGAAAGAAAGAACTAAATGACTGCATCTCAACAAATCAAAAGCACTTCTTCCTAAATGATAACTGCTTAAAAATGGGGGAAAGCCTTATGGGCATTAAACAATCTCACCAATCATCCTTCAAACAGAAAGCCCCTCTTATAGTGCTGAATATATTCTACTTTTCTTTCACTGCTTCCCAATTAATGATCTTTCTAGAAACATGAACTGTCCTGTTGAAATCATGGAAATTCCTTGGCCCTTACAGGACTTTCTGAGTTACCTGTGGGAGTGAGTCTTGGTAACCTGCATTTAAAAACTTTTTGTTTTGAAATAATTATACTGACAGGAAGTTGCAAAGATAGTACAGAGTGCTATATATCCTTCACCCAGCTTCCCCTGATGGTCACATTGCCTACAGCTGTTGTATGATTCTGGAACCAAGAAATTGATCCTGGTGCGTTACTCTTAACTAGACAACAGATCTTATTCTGGTGTCACAATTTTTTTAGCCTGTTTGCAAGAATATGTGTATACCTCTATGCCGTTTTATCCCATATATAGATTCATGTATCTAGAATTTTAATTTAAAGAACAACTATCCTGAGAGCTAGTTTCCATGTAATCATACACTGATGTAATATTTTTGCAAGTATCTTTGAGTTTTCAAAAGTTCCACTTCCATAGACCTTTTTCCATGCAAATATTTGTCTTCTTAAATATCATGAAATTCTTTACCTTGGAGTTGCCTGTATGTAAAAGTTGCTATGGAAATGGAAGTCTTGGCATTTTATAAACCAGGATGTGACATTTGCGTGGTTCTCTGTGGTCATCAGTTTGGGAATCTGTGTTGACTTTCCATACTACTTTTAAAGAGTTCTGCAGGTAAGGGTGTTTGTTTATCAGTGTAATCAGACTTGGACAGTATTTTTATGCCACCAGGACAAAGACCCAGCTGAATACTTTCTTGTACTTTCTAACTGAATCAGAGCCCATTATTATTTCTTACATAGAAATAGTCACTCTTTAAAATAACTTAACACATTGCAGTAGTCGGTAATGACCCTTTTCAGGCAATTAAAATCAACCTGAACAATGTAGCTAGTGATCTAATCTGATGGCTGCTACTCAGTTGGGCTGGCTGCTTCTGTGAATGTAAAGCAGCAGAAAGTTGCTGATTACCATTCCTTGTTACTAATTCTGATGAATATTCTGAAGGCTCTGGAATACAGATAAGGCACAGTTGTACCAAAGTCGGGTGCATGCAACAGTAGACAGTACCTCCCTTACCTCTATCCATCCCCTATACCTACAGAGGCATTTACATTTGTATATATTAGACAGTTTGTCATTTTTCTCAACTATTCTTAGTGACTCTTTACTAGGACTTCTTTTATTTTTGCCAAGTAAAACCAACTAAGAACTGGGTATATCTGTGCAATTTGGAAATTTGAGCCTTGTGTGTCAAAGATTTTCTCTCTTTCTCACTTTTTCATACCATCAAATGAAATGTTTCTCGTATGCAATGGAAAGATATATATGTTTATATTTAGTACTAATTTACTGAACTGTTATGGTGAGACCACCATGTAAAGAAGCCCAGACAAGCCGTCACTAATATTAAGCAGTAATTGCCCCTGTGGAGTTGGTTCTCTAGTACTTAGTAGAAATATGCTTTTAAAAATAACAAAAGGGCCTCAATATATGTGTTTTGTTATGTCATGAAACAAACCACATATTCTGTGAAGATGCTTATATGTGAAAGGCATATTTCCATATAATGGGAAATGCTAGACTTATAGGCATTATTTCTTTTTAATCTAGTAGGGTCTTAATTGTCTGTTGCTGTAAATGGTTTTGCATTACGACTTGCTTGGAAATATCTTTTGTCATTTTTCTAGAAATTTCTTATGGGGTTTTCCTCCTGAATCTTGATTTTTTAAAAATTCTTACATCTGTTTATTAATAATCTGATTATTTCTTTGTCATCCTTCTCACCCACTTTGATCCCCCCACACTCACATTACCCAAGACATAGATTAGAATACAGAATAGATTAATACCAAATCATCAATTCATAGGGTAAGAAATACATCCATTTTGTATGCTTTCAAGCTGAAGAGAATAAAATCAAATGATGGGGAGGTGTTTGCAGTTTTATATAGGATTAAATGCTCGTGTTATTTAAAGTTAGTTTCTTCTTCCTCCTCCTCTTTTTCATCTCTCTTCTCCTTCTCTTCTTTTTCTTAGTTTTCTTTCTTGCTTTAGGGTCTTTTTTTTTTTTTTTTTTTTTTTTTTTCGGTATGCGGACCTCTCCCTGTTGTGGCCTCTCCAGTTGCGGAGCACAGGCTCCGGACGCGCAGGCTCAGCGGCCATGGCTCACGGGCCCAGCGGCTCTGTGGCATGTGGGATCTTCCTGGACCAGGGCACGAACCCGTTTCCCCTGCATTGGCAGGCGGGCTCTCAACCACTGTGCCACCAGGGAAGCCCTCTCTTTCAATTCTGAATGATAACCTTGTTGAGTAGACTATTTTTGGATGTACGTTTTTTTTCCTTTCAGTGCTTTGAATATATCATACTATTCCCTTCTGGTCTATAATGTTTCTGCTGAAAATCAGCTGATAGTTTTAAGCAGTTTCCTTCATATATAACT
Organism: Physeter macrocephalus; assembly: GCF_002837175.3. Classification (NCBI taxonomy): domain Eukaryota; kingdom Metazoa; phylum Chordata; class Mammalia; order Artiodactyla; family Physeteridae; genus Physeter; species Physeter macrocephalus. Next base: position 20,421,321 of record NC_041231.1, read on the forward strand.
AGTTGTTTATCTCTTGGTGCTTTTAAGATTCTCTATCTTTCACTTTTGGAATTTAAATTATAATGTGTCTTGGTGTGGGTCTCTTTGGGTTCATCTTGTTTGTGACTAGGTGCATCCTGGACTTGTGTGTCTGTTTCCTTTGCCGGGTTAGGGAAGTTTTCAGCCATTATTTCTTCAAATAGTTTTTCTCTCTTTTTCTCTCTCTTTTCTCATTCTGGGACACCCATAATGCAAATGTTAGTACATTTAGCCTTGTCCTAGATGTCTTTCAAACTCTCCTTATTTAAATTTTTTTCTTTTGCTGTTTGGAGTAATTTTCAGCATCATGTTTTCCAGATTGCTGATCAGTCCTTCTGCATCCTCTAATCTGCTGTTGGTTCCCTCTAGTGTATTTTTTTTTACTTCAGTAATATATTCTTCAGTTCTGATTTTTTAAAAACACATTTTCTATCTCTTTGTTGAAATTCTCATTGACTTCACACAATCTTCTGAGTTCAGTGAGTATCTTTGTGACTATTACTTTGAACTCTTTATCTGGTAAATTATTATCTCCATTTTGACTGTACTGACCCCTAGTGGGTAAATGTTTTCAATTGTCTCTAATTGAAAATATTACATATATTTGTTTGCAGGTGTTCCACCCCCAACCCCCAGGGATGGGAAAGGCAAGTCTAAAATATATCAAGTTTGACCATCAGAGAAAAATAACTTTAGAAAAAGATAAAGCACACATCAGCCCTGTGGGAGACTGTTTGCAAAGATGGCTGCAATAATACTGTCCTTGGTACTCTGCACAGTGATGTGCTCTTTCTTCACTTTAAGCAATGAACCTATTTCCCTTCCCTTTGAATCTGGGCTAGCCTATGGAATTTGAGCCATAAAATGTGGACAAAGTGAAGTGGCGTGATTGTGAATGCTGAGCCTCAGCCTCAAGACACTGAGATGCCATACTTGCCCTCTTCCTGAGACCACCATGTAAAGAAGCCCAGACAAGCCTTTTTGATGTGAGAGGACAGGTAAAGACAGTGTCAATAGCCAGAATTGGTAGTCATTAAGCCGTCAGAAGATTAAGATAACATGAGTGACCCCTGGCAGAACTGGCAAACAAATTGCTCACCTGAGCTCAGGTCAGATGCATAATCATCAGCAAATAAATATGGTTAAGTGGTTCAATTCGGGGGTAATTTTTGCAGTGGTCACACACACATTCGAATTTAAAAAGCATATTTTAAAAAATGTAGATAAATATTTTAAAAATGTGGGGTCTTATCTCTTTTTTGTTATTTTATAAATGTTTTAGTCAGCTTTTCATGGGTAACAAATGATCTGAAAATCTCAGGGGCTTCTAATAACAGATTTTCCTCACCTGTATTACCTGTGAGCTGAGGCTTGACTCTGGGACAGCCTGGCTCCCTTCCATGCTGTGGACTGGCTGTGCACCTGCCCTATGTGACTTTTCATCCTGGCGTCCAGGTTGAAGGCACAGCCATGTAGTGGATACTGTAGTGCTCCATCCAGGCCCACCAATTTAGGGCCAACATATCTACCCACGTCTGCTTGGAATATCAGCTGCCGATGGCCCACCGGTTCATCCGTCACCTGGGAATTTCCTTTTGTGTAGGGAACTGTCTCAAGCTAAGGCTGTGCCTTTTCTTGGGTGATGGCTCATGCCAGCGACTGGCTGATACAGGGGCAACAAAACCTGGTCCCCTGGCCTTAATTTAGGACAACTCTGGAGGGTCATCCCAGCCCCCAAAAGCCCTTTAGGACCAGCTGATGCCCCCATTGCAACTACTTTAAGTTTCACAGTCCCCCTCTGCCTGTTCTTGCTTTGTTTACTTCCTTAAACCTGTTTTCTGCAAGAGCATTTCTCCATAAACCTTCTTCATCTCAGATTTTGTTTCTAGCGAGTCCAAGTTAAGAAAGACCCTTATCTGGGACACATTCTCATGGCAGGGGGTGGAAACTGAAGAGGCTTAGCTGAACTGTGCAGTTGCTTAAAACTTTGGCTAGAACTGGTCATATATCAGGTTTTCTAACATTTCATTGGCCAGAAGTCACTGTAAGACCAATAAAAAAGGTAAAGATAAGTGAATGTTTACAAATAATAGTATAATCTACCATAGTCTACATTATACACACAAAATATACTTTTAGTCACATGTACACAAATTATGCTCACTCCCTGCACAAGAACTATACCCCCAAAGTCTTACCTAATCATGTCATCAGGCTGGAAGTCCAAGATTTTATTAAGGTGCCAGTATCTTATGAGACTGAACCAAACCATTACTAGCGCATTATAGTTTCTGCTGGGTCCTGGCATATGTCTCATATCTTGATAAGCTACTGAAAAACTGCATGCCCAAGACAATGGGCAGAAACGTATTCTACATATAGGCCTGGGGGTGAAGAAGGAATATTTGTGAATAAGAATACAGTTTACCTATATGATTTAGCTACTGCCACAATGATTCTACATAAAAAGCAACCAGAAAATTTCAGTAGCCTCAAAGAAGAGGAATTTATCTGGTTCTCACTACTACAGATTGGCTGGGGTAGCTCTGCTGAACTCAGCCGGGCTTGCTCATATTTTTACGGGTGAGCTGAGAGTTGGCAGATCTTGACTGGGCTTGGCTGGGGTGCTTTGCTCAAGCTGCGAGTCTGGCTGGCTCAGGTATTTCCACATGCTATTTTGGGGTGCAGGCTAAAGGAGAAGCTCTGTGGTAGAAACTATGCTTATGCCAATTGCATGGGTGCAAAAGGTAAGTGGAAACATATAAGGTCTATTTTGATCTTGGCTTGCAACTAGCATGCTGTCACTTCTGTAGTGTTCTGTGGGCCATAACAAGAAACATGGCCAAACTCAAATTCAAGGGAGGAGAATTATCCTCTGCCCCTTAAGTGGCAGGAACTGTAAAGTCACATGGCCAAGGGCGTAGGTACAGGAAGGGGTGGAGAATTGGGGCCAATAATGCAATCTGCCTTACCACCAAACGTCATATCCATTAAGCATTGTAAATTCCCTCTAGATTTTAGTTGCTTTTCAGATAAGAAACAGGAAATGTAAATGTCACTTTATTGGCCTTGAATGAATTATAACTCTCTAATTGCTGCCTAAGTGGAGGAGTCCTGTATAAGGCCCAGGAATACAGAGAGATAGAAAATATAATGAAAGCTCTCAGGGAACGTACAGTTGAATGGCAAGAACTGACATGTATTTAGAAACCTAGTGAACAGTATGAAATGGTGCCTAGTCATAATGCCTATGCTTCTTAATCCAGGCAAACTTCGTTTACCACTTAATAGTTTGTGTCCTTGGCTACATTAATTGACTCTCTGCAGTCTAGTTTCTTTATCTGTAAAGCTGGAATATTGGCTCCAGCTGTGTAGATTTGTTGTAATAAATACAGGAGGTAAGGACCTTAGGAGATACACAAGGCCCTTAGGAAAACTCAGTCGTTTTGCTACCTATTGATGTTTGTGTTTGTATTAGTGTTGGTGTCCATATTTTTCACTATTTGCATTTTATAGTATATATAGTCATAGAATACTGGAGATGTGGTTTATGCTAAATGACAAGAGAATTGAGAAGAAAAGGAAACTGGGTGACTCTCAGGTAGAATAATCAGGGAAGGCTTCCTGTGAATCTAGGACTAGGCTGAATCCTCAATGCATGGAGGCCTGGAAGTCAAAGCACATGCTGTTTGGTTGGTAAGAGCTGCCCTGGCAAGTTCTTGAACCAGTGAGTCATTTCCATGCTTGTTGTAGTTGAGAGCGTGTTAAGGGGTCACTTGGCAGGTTGTAAGTTGTAACAGTAGAAGACCTTGCTTTGGGCGGAGTGTCAGATATTAGCGTGTGGAGGTAGATTGGAGGCCGTGTCCTGTTGTCAATCTCAGATATTAGGAGACCAAGGAGGGGGTGGATCTAGGTAAAATCTCTCTGTAAATAGCTTTCATGTTTTTGTCCAAAAATCCTTATAAAGCTTAGCATCTTGGAATCTGTGTTACTAGTGAGGCCAAAAAGATTCATAGAATGCCTTAGGTCAAATAACAGGTTAATGACCTCACCAGAAATGGAATCCATATTGTCCCATGTCTGGAAGCAATGCATTTTTCACTCCAGAACATCCTCCACTTTTTTTTTTTTTTTTTTTTTTTTTTTTTTTGCGGTACGCGGGCCTCCCACTGCTGTGGCCTCTCCCGCCGCGTGTCCCATGTCTGGAAGCAATGCATTTTTCACTCCAGAACAGCCTCCACTTTTTTTTTTTTTTTTTTTTTTTTTTTTTGCGGTACGCGGGCCTCCCACTTCTGTGGCCTCTCCCGCCGCGGAGCACAGGCTCCGGACGCGCAGGCCCAGCTGCCGTGGCTCACGGGCCGCGGCATGTGGGATCCTCCCGGACCGGGGCACGAACCCGTATCCCCTACATCGGCAGGCGGACGCGCAACCACTGCGCCACCAGGGAAGCCCCAGCCTCCACTTTTGAGAAAAAAATTTATATGACTGTAAATTGAGCTATTGACTTGTCTTCCATAGTGATTGTGAGTGAACTTTTCTACTCATCTCAGACCCCAAGGGACCCATTTGTCTCTCTATGTAAGATTTCATCTCTAGGACTAAAATTGAGTTTACTTTTCAGGACCGCTTTCAGCTTCCCATCCCAGCTTAAACCTGTCTCTTCCCTTCTTTCCAAGGCGGTCCGCCCTCTGCTCTTTTGGTCATGGAGTCTTTGATTGGCTCATTTTCCTTCTCACTCATATGAATCATTTATTTTTTGCCTCTTTTTCTCTTCATTGTAAAGAGAGGAACACAGAATCTAACCAAAAGTTTCATCCACCACTGGTGCTTTCCCTTCCATTATTCCACATTAATATCTGGAATCCTCTTTATGGTTTTCTTTACTCCTGTCAAAATCATATGCATGTTTTAAAAAATTCAGTTTAATGTCTCTCTTTTCTCTCTCTCTTTAGCTCAGTTAGCTTTATCTAAAGGTCTAAACCTATTTATGTTGTTTGCTTTATTACTGATTAGAAACTGTTGATAATTATTTACCCCTCCCCAGGAGAGGGTGATTTTTTTCCTGCCCCATTGTTGATGGCAGGCTTGGTCCCTTGACTTACTTTGGCCAATGGAATGTGAACATTTCACATTTAGTTACTTCCTGCAGGGGCTCTGGGAGCCAGTACATGGTTCTGTGTGTCCTCATCTGCTTCTGCCGCCATAGAAGCCCATGTTAAGATGGAGTTTCTGTGAGCCTGGAGCCTGAGTGACTGCCATGTGCAGAGCCCTCTGTTGACCTGAAGTAGACATCAGATATGAGCATGAGATAAACTTCATTGTCACCATCTACAGAGATTTGCAATTTATTGATTGGTACAGCATAACCTGCCTTATGCTGGTCAATATACAACATCTACTTGGATGTTTCAGAGCCCTTCAACCTCAATATGTGTAGAGCTGACCTCATCAGCATCCTGGCCAGAGTTACTTTTTTACCAGTGTTCTTCACTGTCCCCACAAGACAGCAACACCAGGATCGAATCACTTGCTCAACCCACAAACCTGGGATTTCCTGCTGACTTCTTCCCCTTTTTGAGCCCATATTGAATTAGCATCAAGTCTTGTCTTTCCTACATCCAAAATATCTGCTGAAACTGCCCAGTTCTCTCCACCTTTAATGACAACAGCTTCAATTAAACAACCATCATCATTTTTCCCAGTTATTACAAAAACATCCAGTCTGGTTTCTCCTGTCTCCAGTATCTATTCTTGACTATTTTGATTCTATTTCCACACTGCAGCAAGTGTTTTAAATATGCAACCCTGTTGAAATGCTTACCAACACTTTAGTAACTTTCAGTTGACCTTAAGGTAAAGTCCAGGTTATTTGACATGGCTCCTAAGGATTCTGTGATCTCTCCCCTTCCTGCCCTCGCTGGCCTTACTATGGGGAGCTCCTCCCTGTGCTTTCTGATGCTAGCAATGACGGACATCTTCCGTTTCTTGAGCACGCCTTTGCATATGCTGTGACCACTGGCTGGGGTACGCTTCCCCACCCCCATTGCTTCTGCCGCATCCCCGCACATACATTCATACACACTCACCCAGCAGCCATTGCCTGGCTCACTCCTATTCCTCTCTCAAGTTTCAAATTAAACAGCACTTCTTGACTAGATGACAGTCTTTTGCTCTACCTTCTGTATCTCTAATTATTCTTACTGAGTGTCTGTTTTCCAGATTGAGTAGTTTAAGGGAAAGAAATTTGTCTTTCTTGGCCCCTCCTGTCGTACCCCCCAATGCCTGGCAGAGAGTAGGCTCTCAAAAATATTGAGCCAGTTAGATGAAATCCACAAATAACCTGCAAACCACTCATGAGCTTTCCCTGTTTGAATTCTTCTAACTCTTTGTATAGTTGAGATTTTTCAGCACCATTTAATGTGGAATAATTATGTACTAAGTGCTATGCTAACCACTTCATTTAATCTTTACAACAAATGAGCACTGTAGCTACCTTTCTCATGATGCTTATCATACTGCTTCAACATAGTTATTTCTAGATTTAGAAAAAATCTCCACATCTATATTTTAACTCTTTGTTACGATAGCATTTGGTGTACTGTATTACAATTGCCTTTATACCCCTCTATGCTATAAAATTTTCTACCTGCTGGTCACCTGTTCCTGGCATACAACCTGTATCTTCATAGGCATTCCATATTCATTTGATGAATTACTAATCATGCTTAAAGTCACATTAAATTGTTGATATTACTGTGGTTAATTTTTTCTCTGTGCCTTACAACTAGAGATGCCTCACTGGAAGGAAATATTTGTTCATTGATTCTTTTGTAGAATTAATATGAATTCCTTACAGTATTAAGGAAGGTAGTATAACTATGGAAATGACATGGCATTGAATTCAACTATAAATGTATTGGTTACTTTTTGCAGGGTGACAAACCATCCCCAAATTTAGTGGTTTAAAACGTTCATTTCATCATTTACAATTGTGTGAGCGGGTTAGGAATTTGAACAGGGCTCTTCAGGGATAGTGCGTCTTTAATCCATGTGGTGTTGGCTGGCGTGACTTGGCTGGGCCTGGGAAATCTGAGATAACTTCACTCACAAGCTTGGTGCCTCAGCTTGGGTAACTGGAGTGACTGGGACCTGAGTGGGTTGCTGTCTCTCACCTGTCATCATTCAGTAACCTAGGCTTACTTTACTTTCCACGAGAGTGAAGGTGGAAGCCTCTTAAGCTCTAAGCTCAGGACTGGCGGAGCGTCCCCTCTACTGCATTCTGTTGAGTAAAGCATGCCACAAGGCCAGTCCAGAATCAAGAGTAGGGGAAACAGACTTGATTGGAAGAAGCAGCGTGGTGCACAGCATTAAGAGGAATTGTTGACTGCCATATTTACAGACAATCTGCCACTCTAAGGGAACTCTTTATCTTCTAAATTTTCTTCTAGAAGTTTCCAAGATACTCTTAATTGGTATGGGGAATAGAAAGTCTATTCTGTTAAATTCAATGTCTTCTGATTTACTAAAAGTTAATATTTTTTTGTAAAACCTGAAGTCATTTCTAAAACTCCTAAAGGGCTTATCCATTCTTTTTCCCTCATTATTACCACATTTATTTTTAGTATTGCTAGAAGTGTCTAATTTTTAATGATTAAGAACAATAAACAGAAATTAATCCTGATGAGTGAATTAGAATGAAAAGTGTCACCTGCAAAGATGGCTTTGAACATTGTGAGCTTGTTTTAAGTATGTTGTGATGATACTTGATTGGTTTTAAAGTTTACATATGCAAAGTACAAATCCCTGAAAAAGAAACTTCCAAGTCCACAGTAATGCAAGTTTGCAAGAAGTTTTCTTCCTCTATGAGTGCTGCTCTAACTTTATCTGTTTTAAAAATAAATGTGCTGATCAATGTCATGAATTATTAAGTGAAAGGAGTTGTGGGATTTGGGGCTGTTTTCTTTTTAGTAATTGTAAATTCCATTTCACAAAGCCACAGCTCAGTGGCTAGGATGAAAAAAGTCTGGGTTCTCCTTATTCATTAAAAAAAAAAATCTCCCCGATAAAATGGAGTTCTAGAAAGATTTTTGCTTAGAGTGTAGAGATTTTTCACATACGATATTAAATCATGTGAACAGGTTTATATGTCTAATGAAATCATTCTTCCAAGGATAATGATAAAGTTTCTTTCTGAAGTGGTTATAAAGGGTGGTTTTCTGGTTCAGGACCAAACCTAGTGTAAGTCTGATTGATAGAAGCTTGTATACAATCAATCTGCATTGATAGATTCCTGTGTTGGACCTCTGAACTGATGAGATGGTGAATGGAGCCCTCTTACCCTTCTCATTACTTTGCCGCCTTAGAGTTCTATGTAAATGGAATGGATGGTGTATTTAAATTGACTGTTCTCCTGCCAGTGTACCCAGGGGTTTGGGAGGGACCTCAATTCCAGGGCAACATTGGTCATGCTTCCCTGAAGGGAAAAGGATTAATTCTGGGTCCATAAGGCACATGTTGATGCCATGCTGGAGACATTGGAACTCTGCCTCAAAAACAGTAATACCTCCTGGTGACAGAATTATACCCTTTCCAACTGGAAGGACCCTTGGTGCTCAAGTCCATTGCCTTTTTTATTTTGCATTAATTGATTTGCCCAGGGAACGGGAGCCATTGATTTCAGTGTTGGTGATACATTGTGGGGTTTTTTGTTTTTGTGTTCCACACATTGTTTAATACTTTTCCGAAATAGGAAATGCTATTTGGAATATGTAACTACAGTACTGTGTTTTTAATATAAGTGCAAACACTGATGGAATTGCCCACTGCAAACAGCCCTGTAGCCTAGCACACACACATGGAGTGCAGTAGGATATTTCCAACAAACTGGATGCTTACAGTCTATTCAGAGGCTTCCTGTGCTACTTGGCTCACCCTCATCTCTCACGGGGCATGTAGGGAGGAGAATAAAATCTTCCCCTTGGAGTTTCATCTCTTCTCTTCCATGTTCCCTTGGTCTTTTCTCTCCTCTCTGTCTTACAAAGTGCCATGTCTCCTTCTCCTCTAGAGAGTGAATTGTCAGTCACTCTGTTCACGTTACTCCACTGTACTGTGGCTTGGTGGTGGGAGGGGGTTGGGAGAAGTTATATATATATATATTTGATAATTCTGTTTTATAAGAATTTTTAAGTCAGTGACACAGCTCTTACTCTCTAGGGCTTCCTCTTAGCAGATGCTCAAATAACAGAGGCAGCAGCTAATATTGATCCTGTTCTCAAAACAGTACCAACCAGTGAACAGGGACAAAGCCCTGTATATATTTATTTAAAAAAAAAAAAGAAAAAACCAAAATGTGGGGCTTCCCTGGTGGCGCAGTGGTTGAGAGTCTGCCTGCCGATGCAGGGGACACGGGTTCGTGCCCCGGTCCGGGAGGATCCCACATGCCGCGGACCCGTGAGTCATGGCCGCTGGGGCTGTGCGTCCGGAGCCTGTGCTCCGCAACCGGAGAGGCCACAACAGTGAGAGGCCTGCGTACCACAAAAAAAAAAAAAAAAAAAAAGTGTGTATGTATATACACACACATATACGTGGCCTTTAAAGTTAAATTGAGCTTCAGTTTTCTCATCTATAAAATCAACTTTCCAACATTAAAAGTAATACAGTTTCCAGCATAGAGATACTCAGTCATTGGTACTTGCAATTACTCTGCTAAAATAGCAATAGTATTTTCTTAGCGTTAATGAGAATATTTTTTCTTCCTGTGAGCACATAGACTTCATAACACTGTTAGGAGCTCTGGAGTAGTATGTTATATTTTTGGAAGTTTAAAGTCACATGTAGTAATCTTCTCTCAACCTTCCAAATCTCTCCATTATTCTTTGATGTTCAGTAGCAAATCACCTTTGCACCAGAAGTTGTTACAAAAAAGAAGACAAAATGGAGTTTCTATTCTTTCAACCACTTACATGCATTGAAATTTGAGAGAGAGAGAGATGATTCAGTAAGATCTGAGGAGAAGCTATCACAATGCTAATGTATTATGTATGTCAAACCACAAAAAAGTCATTAATTAGCCACAATGCATTTTAGACTCTGTGTCATAAATTGTTCTCAAGTGAAAACAAATTTGCCAAGCTATAAAACTCTCAGTTAATTTTCCAGTTAGAATTTGTGCAACATCTTCTAAAAACAAAACCAAAATTGAACATCTAATGATAAGTGTTAGACTGTTGAGTCAGTTTGCATATTCATTTACTTTTTAGGAAGCTAAGGTTATTTTAAAGCCATATTGGTACCTAAAACCTACTAGCCACTCAGTGGCTGCTAGTTTTATGAAGTGATTAAAGGTAACAATTGTTGACTTAGTAAATTGTGGATATTTTGTTCTGTAACCTTACTAGAAAAAGAGATTTCCTAGAGAGAATGTATGATCAGTGAGACATATAGACCCAGAGTTTTGTTTAAGCTTTTTAAAAGATAAGTTTATTAAGAACACTAGAGGTGAATCTTCAGTTAGGTGTGACCCAGAATCATTTGCTGTGAAGAAAATTCCTATTAAGAATCTGTGCTTTGGGCTTCCCTGGTGGCGCAGTGCTTAAGAATGCACCTGCCAAAGCAGGGGACACGGGTTCGGAGCCCTGGTCTGGGAAGATCCCACGTGCCGCGGAGCAACTAAGCCCGTGAGCCACAGCTGCTGAGCCTGCGCTCTAGAGCCCGTGAGCCACAGCTACTGAGCCCTCGTGCCACAACTACCGAAGCCTGCATGCCTAGAGCCCGTGCTGTGCAACAAGAGAAGCCACTGCAATGAGAAGGCAGCATACCGCAGCGAAGAGTAGCCCCCGCTCACTGCAACTAGAGAAAGCCCGCACGCAGGAACAAAGACCCAACGCTGCCAAAAATAAATTAAAAAAATAAATAAAAATTTATTAAAAAAAAAAGAATCTGTGCTTTACCCTCATTTTCGTTCAGGGGAACAGTGACCCAGAATGTCAGCCGCATAGCCAAGGCCCGTGGGGAAGCCACATCCTAAAGTCTGAGGGCTGAGAGAAAATGTGTGTTACTTTCTTTAAGAATTACTGGATGTAATTTATATATGTTTCATTTTGTTTTTCTTTTTTGCCAAGTGATGCGTTTTGGAGTAGATGTATTTTTCTACCAGTTCTCAGTTCTAGGTTAAAATGAATCAATGAATCTTTTCATGTTTCCCGTGGAAATCAGTAATCATTGACGGGAGCTTTCTTCCTGTTGCCCTCCTGTACACTGCTGAGCTTCTAGAACATGTGCCCTACACCTGCCCCCTTGATTTCTTGTCCTCTCCTGGTCTGGATGGCCGTCCTGTCTGCCTTCTGATCTCACCCCCATACAAGTGGCATTTCTGCGGTCACAGGCAGCTTCTTAGGTCAAGATCAGTGGTTCTGTCTCAGTCCTTGTTTCCAGGCTCTCAGTGCTATTCGCTACCTATCTTTGCCATCACTTTACCTCTTTTGACTTTCATACCACTGAACTTTTGGTGTTCTTTTATATGTCTGCTGTCGGGCTGATTTTTATCCTTCACTCCCTTGCTCGTTGTGGATGTTATGTGAGCTTCAGTCCTTGACTGTCATTTCTTTTTTCCCCATCTTTCTTCCATTAGAGAGTCCTTCCATCCTGTCTATAACTCTGTTTTTCCTGTGTCCTGATTATGTATTGTCAGTCTAGTCCCAGTTTGCCAACTGCTGTCCACCATTTCCATCTGAATGTCTTACTGTTGATTTAAACTTGAGTATGTCTGAAATTGAACTCATCTTTCTCCTCGGATATGGCTTCTTGACTGACATTGCCCAATTTCTGACTCTGGACCATCAAGTCTTCGCTATCAGGGGAGCCAGAAACCTTGGAGTTCCCACTGATTCTTTCCTTACCTCCCTAACCATGCATTTATCATGATGGAATCTTCTTTATGTTGTTCCTCAGATCCATCTCCCCCACATTCCCCTGGTTTAGGCTTTTACTGTCATGTTACCATGGGTACATCTGCAACCTCCCGGTTTCTCCTCTCCTCCTGTCACTCTTCATGGTACCATATCGGTTACCTCTGGACACTGCCATGTTCACACAGCTTTCTCACTGCATGAGTGTAATACCTTCCTGCTGCTTATAGGGAAAAAGAAGCTATTAACCTGGCATTCGAGGCTTCCTACATTTTGACAACAGTATTATTCTTTCAATTGCTCTCCTCACAGTCAGTGGTTCTCCAACATCATACACGTGAACTAATAATACGTTGTAACATCCCCTTTATATACTGACATGACATTTATAGTTAATACAACAAAATTATCCACATGATTTCAAAAAGGCCAACGTAAGACCTTGTGCGTAATAAAAGGAGAAATACAAGGAAATTGATTCATAATGTAATCTGTTTATTTAATATTTTAATGCTCAGTTATGCCCACCGCAGAAGATAAGGTGAGGTTGTCTGTCCTTGCATATACTTACAATAGAGCTTGGATTGAAGAGACATTAGACAGTAGTCAGCTGAACATCAGAGACAGTTTTCTTGATATTTGACATTGAACATGATAGCTAAGCAGGTATATGTGAATATATTCATAAAATCGCTGTGAATGTGGTGGCTGCAGCTGCAGACCAGTTACCTGTGAGTCAGATTGTTGACCTGGTTCCCATTATGAGTTTTGCCACTGGTGATGTGATTTCCTGACATGCTGGACAACTCTTGGTATCATCTGAACATTCATTGCAAATTCGGTCTTCTTTTGTTTCACACAGGAGTTGCATCCTTATATATTAAGACCATGCAAATAGTTCTTTGTAAGGTCAAGTAATGATAGATAGGATTTTTTCTTACATAACCTTCCCGTTTGAAAGCCCCATGGGAATTGCATTGCAGGACATCCAGCCTCCATGGCCTCTGCTTTCATAAGACCCTGGTATTCCCCAGTGAGCAAACTAGAATGCCCCCAGATGTTTTCCAAAGTATCCACACAGTAGGGTAGGGGACAGCGCCTTGAGCACTGCATAGGCATCCCTGCCTCTGTGCTGTACACTCACCTTTACCTGTGTGTGCCCTTCTTCTCCTGGGGAAAGTCTGCCCTCATCTGGCTGCTTCTCAAAATCCAATCCATGCCTAAGGCTTACATTCTGATCTCCCATCTGCTTAAAAGTTCCCTGTGGTAATTTAGCATCTGTATTATAATTGTATGTTTATTTTTTGTATATCAATACTGCCTCTTTTGTAGTAGGAGGTGTACTTTTGGTTGCAAATGTCAGATATGCAACTCAAACTGGCTCAAGCCTCTACCCTCCACTCCCTCTACGTGCATTGGCTCTCCTTATTGAAAAATCTGGGACAGATTCACTGGGCAGAATGAGAGCAGGAGTTTATCCATGGTTATTGGCTAGCTCTGTCTGTATCTCCCTCTTTTCTTTTTGCTCATGTATCAGTCGGGCAGGCTAAGTCCTCAAATTCACTATAGCTTCATGCAATTACAGCTTATTTCTTCCTTGTGCTACATGTATAACCTAAGTGGCAGGTAGAATCTGCTCATTGTAGTTACTCAGGGACCCAGGTTGACAGAAACACAATTCTGACATGTGCCTCTCTTCTCGCAACCATATAGAAAATGGAACATGGCAAAATGTGTAATTGTCTCCAAGCTTCTGCCCACGGGGGGCACAAGTCACTTCTGCTCACATCTCAGTGACCAAAAGCAGTCAAATGGCCGTGTCCATATTCAAAGGGGGTTGCAGTCCTATCCTGTGCCTGAAATGAAAGGAAAAAACATGACATTTGTGGACAGATAAGCCCTGATGTTGAACACACTTGGGTTTCCTTTGTGTTGTCATTATCTGCCTGCACTGTCTCTGCATCCACACCCCCTCCCCCATGCTTCACCTGACTCCACTATTATTTTTTTTTAATGCTTTTTTATTCCTCCATGGAAAAAGAGGTCATTTTCTTACTAATAGAGACCAAGTTCTGAAATTGATTTTGGGGGGCCAGGTCTGGGCCATATGTGTATCCTAGAATCTGTGGGAGAGCCAGGGAAGTGGGAAATGCCCCACCTGAATTATAAGTGGGGAGAGTAGCTGGGAGGGGGCAGCTCATCACAGTAAACTCAGCACAGAAGAGATGGGAGGCAAAGGCAGCAAACTCCACGGACACTCCTATGTTCCCTATTAGATTAGACATTACGTGAGCAAAGATACCTAATACTTCTTTTATATGTCACAGGGAGTGTTTAAGATAGTACATTCCTTGAGTTGTTGGCTTTATTTATTCATTCATTCATAATATAATAATTATTATTAGGTAACCTGTAGTACAACATTCATTACAGTATGTTTCAGATAACTTTTTTTTTTTTTTTTTTTTTTTTTTTGCGGTACGCGGGCCTCTCACTGTTGTGGCCTCTCCC
>NC_041231.1:20438723-20461769 GCF_002837175.3 Physeter macrocephalus
TTTTTTTGCGGTACGCGGGCCTCTCACTGTTGTGGCCTCTCCCTTTGCGGAGCACAGGCTCCGGACGCGCAGGCTCAGCGGCCATGGCTCACGGGTCCGCGGCATGTGGGATCCTCCCGGACCGGGGCACTAACCCGTGTCCCCTGCATCGGCAGGCGGACTCTCAACCATTGCACCACCAGGGAAGCCCTCAGATACTTTTTAGGTGACTTATGTATATGAATTCATTGAATCCCACAAACACGCCATGAACTAGATACTATTGTTAACCCATTATATCAGATGGGAAAGAAGAGGCTCAGAGAGGTGAAGTAGCTCAACCAACTTCTCAGGACTACACAGTTCTGTACCGGGGATTTGAACCCAGCAAGTCCAGCTCTGTGCTGCACCACTATAGTTATTTACCGAGCAGTCACTTGATATGTTTATTAATACATTTTGCCTCAGACTACACAGTGTATCCCTCATCATTAATGCAGGATGAAAGACAGAGAAGGGCTGTTAATTCCACAAGATCAACGGGAGTGTTTCTGACAGTCAATGCAAGTAAGGAAGTTAATGAGGTATATAAGTTTTTTAGCATTCTTCCTCCAGTCTTCCACTTTATTAATGACCTTTATATGTTTTCTTTATGAAATATCCGTTACATGTTTGGTTGAAAACCTCTACGACTATAGAGGAACAAATATTTTGATAAGTGGTTTTCTCAGATCTGGAATCTCTATAGAGAAATCATTGCCCGAGGCTACATGCCCTACTTTGTTTGCTGTCTTGTCCTGTGCCAGCCAAGATAAGGATATTTTGCTTTTCTTTGTAGTTTGAAGACATCTAGCAGCTTATCACAACTTCCAAAATCTTTGAGGAAACGAAGTCTGAATACCAAGACAGTAATTTTACCATTATCCCAGTGGTTCGGTATTCTACTTGATACATAGTAATTTTAACAAGGAAGTTACAAGAAAAGAATTTCATGCTGTGCCTCTGTAGAAAGGTGAAATAAAATAGAATGCAATTCCTATTTGTTCTCCTGTAGCTCATTTTGACAGCTAAGAAAACTCTTAAATGGGCACAAATAGATCCCCTTTTAATCTGTATTTATCTGATGTTAAAATTACATTTTTAGTTTTTTTGTTTTGTTTTGTTTTAAAGATGATGTTGGGGGTAGGAATTTTATTAATTAATTTATTTATTTTCTCTGTGTTGGGTCTTCGTTTCTGTGCGAGGGGTTTCTCCAGTTGTGGCAAGCAGGGGCCACTCTTCATCGCGGTGTGTGGGCCTCTCACTATCGTGGCCTCTCTTGTTGTGGGGCACAGGCTCCAGACGCGCAGGCTCAGTAGTCGCGGCTCACGGGCCCAGTTGCTCTGCGGCATGCGGGATCCTCCCAGACCAGGGCTCGAACCCGTGTCCCCTGCATTAACAGGCAGACTCTCAACCACTGCGCCACCAGGGAAGCCCACATTTTTAGTTTTGTTTATTTCAAACAGTACAATCATTTAGATTTTGTTAAGATAGCCATTTAGTATTTCAAGATGATAGACATAAAAGTTTTTGAAAGTTAAGAGTTTTAATTTTACACTGTGCTTTAAAATGTGCATGTACTTAATATTTAATGATCAAATCAGCATGTAATGTTTCGGTATGTCCTACAAAAAGCCAATATTTTTCCATAAGAGCTTTCAGTTCCATTGCAAATACAACATTTAATTCAGTTTATTATACTATAAAGGATGGTCAGTTATTTGTAATGTTCTGCTTGTTTAAAACCTGATTTCAAAATAAGAAATCTAATGCAATTTAAGCCCACAAGTGTCAGCAAATGATTAATTCTGTAGTTTGCAAGGACTCGATTCCCACAATTCTTCTGCAGAAAATCCATAGAGTTTAGACTTGTATACCATTTTTCTTTAACATTGAAGGTAATGTGAATTAGATACTCCAACTTCTATTTCAATCATATATAAAAGCAGTCCAGGATTTACAACTTTTAATTTGATTCTCCCCATCTTTCTAGCTTGGATTCATTTGCACAGGTCCTCACTGTGACTTGTGAATACTGACCCATCAGAATCCTTCAGTGTAATGACTCTCCATGCATGTAAAAATCTCAGCTACAATACTTTATTAAAGCAAGATATGCCACTTACTACTTTCTTCCTTTCAAAGGAATTTTAAAACGGGGAAACACTCCTCGTATGAGTTATTCAACTGGTTGGATTAAAAAAGCACAAAGCAGAAGGACCCTTTTTCTTCTCTCTGGACTTTGGATTCTGTATAAAGATGTGATGCCCAATCAAGAATAACCACCTTACAGTCAAGAGGTTATTAGCTGATTTACTGAGGCTGTCAGGATGGAAAGATGGAAAGAACCAGTGTTCTTAATGATAAGGTTGAAATCCCGGCTCTACCTGTTATCCATTTGTCATCTTTGAGCTTGGTGCTTGTCTAAGCCTCAGTTTCCTCAACTGTCAAATAGGAGTGATAATAGTGTCTATTTAATAGGCATGCTGTAGGGATCTTATGCAATAATACACGTAGAGCACCTTATAAGTGCAATGCTGCAGTTTATACCTTCTGAGAAACAAGATTATATAATGACATGTTATTTTCCTATATATTGTCTCATTTGGACGTCAACAACTATATAAGGTGTCACATTTTACTGTAAAAAATAAAATACAAAATTTATGTATTACATGGAGTAATCATATATTACCATTATATTACATATAATTGTCCATCCTGGAGACACATTTGATGAAGGTTTTAACAATATAATCATTAATATTAGCTTTGCTGTGATTATGATGATTACGATTACCATCAATATGTGGCTCACCTATATTCTGATGCTGTCAGAGTGGTTATGCAGGTAAGAAGTAAGGACTGTTAGCCTAATTTTTTTCAGGTGAAAAAGCTGAGGCTTTGAAAGGATAAGTACCTTGGTAAAAAAGTCATATAGAGATTTTGGGATAAGAACGAGGGACAGGAGCCAGGACTGGAAGTTAGGACTGTCTGTCTGCAAAACCTGCGCTTAGAACCACAGTAGTTGTCTCTTACTGGACTCGAAATAAAGGATAAACATGAAAAGCAAGCAGTAAAAGTATACATAGCAATTCTGTGCTTCAAATGTATAATCTTCCTTAACATTTTTTTTTCATTTTAAAATGTTGAAGTATGATTAGGATCCACCTAAATGCACAGATCTTATATGTTCAGTTTGATGCATTTTGACAGTTGCTTTTGACTACCCAAGTAGTCACAAATCGACAACCACAAGATATAGAACACTTTTCATTCCCCCAGAAATTTCCCTCGCAGCCCTTTCCAGTCAATCCCAGCCCCCTGGCCCCTGAGGCAGCCACTGCTAATCCCTACCATGATAGAATTTTACCTGTTCTCAGGCTTCATATAACTGGAAACATAATGTATATATTCTTCATAGCAGCGGTCCCCAGCCTTTTCGGCACCAGGGACCGGTTTCGTGGAAGACAATTTTTCCACAGACTGGGGCGGGTGGGGGGGCGTGGTGGTGGTTTCGGGATGACTCAAGCGCATTACATTTAATGTGCACTTTATTTCTATTATTATTACATTGTAATATATAATGAAATAATGATACAACTCACCATAATACAGAATCAGTGGGAGCCCTGAGCTTGTTTTCACTCACCACTCACTGATAGGGTTTTGATATGAGTCTGCAAGCAATTGATTTCTTACGGTCTCTGTGCAGTCAAACCTCTCTGCAAATGATCATCTGTATTTGCAGCCGCTCCCCAGTGCTAGCGTCACCGCCTCAGCTCCACCTCAGATCATCGGGCATTAGGTTCTCATAAGGGGCGCGCAACCTAGACCCCTCACACGCGCAGTTCGCGGTAGGGTTCGCTCTCCTATGAGAATCTAATGCTGCCACTGATCTGACAGGAGGCGGAGCTCAGGTGGTAATGCGAGCAATGGGGAGCGGCTGTAAATACAGAATGGGGAGTTAGTGTTTAATGGGTATAGAGTTTCAGATTTACAAGATGAAAAGAATCTAGGGGATGGATGATGGTGACGGTTGCACAACAGTGTGACTATATTTAATACCACTGAACTGTACACCTGAAAATGGTTAAGATGGTAAATTTCATGTGTGTGTATTTTAACATAATACTTAAAAAAGAAAAAAATGAAAGAAAAATACAGATAAAGCTTCGCTCACTTGCCTGCCACTCACCTCCTGCTGTGCAGCCCCGTTTCTAACAGGCCACAGACTGGTAGTGGTCCGTGGCCCAGGGGTTGGGGACCCCTGCTTTATAGTCTGGCTATTTTGCTCGACACCATGTTTTTCAGATGTATTTAGGTGGTGTTGAGTCTATCATTTTTTTTTTAATTACTAAGAAGTATTCTTTTACTACAGGGGTATACCACAAACTATTTATTCACTGGTCTCCTCATGGACATTTGGTTTGCTTTCCACTCTTGGGCTGTCATTATTCTAACTGTGGTTCTTAGATTCTGTATTGGTCTCTTTGGCATCTATTAATTACAGGGCCAAACTACTGGCCAAAGTTGTTTATAACTCCCCTGTGATCCAGAGTCCGTACTCTGAACCACCTCCTTTATCTACTCTCACACACCAAGCCAGGATTTCCACTGCCCTAGATCAATCCGGAACCAGGTGCCAGACAACTGGGGACAGTCCCTATGCCCCAGAGCCCTCTGTAATTTTTCACACCAGCCCATCCTAAACTGTTTATGCAGCCCTGCCTTGTCCTTCCCCCAATAAAGGCTAAAAGGCTTATGCCTTCCACTCCCTCCTGCTTCTGCTGCTTCTCCAAAACTGGTGCTTTCCCATGTGGTCCTTTGTGGTCTGGCGTGCCCCCTTCTCTTGGGAAATGTAAGCAGTGAATCTTCTTTCAGTGGCATTTTCCTCTCTGTGTCTTCTCTCCGTCACCTCCGTAATTTAAAATCCCACAGGTACAAATGACACAGTTATAAATATGGATTATAGAAACATGTGTGTACTCTTCATTTTGTGGGCATGCTTTCATTTCTCTGGGTTAAATACCTAAGTGTAGAGCTTCTTTGTCATAAGGTCATACATGCGTGTGCACGCACGTGTGCGTGCGCGCGCGCGCACACACACACACACACACACACACACTTAGCAGTTATCTAAAGTGGTTGTACCATTTTAGATTCCCATCAGCAATGTTTGGAGGTTCCTATTACATTTCTTGTCTGGGGATATCTCTGCCAACATTTGTCAGTCTTTTTTATTTTAGCCATTCTAGTAAATGAGAAAGTGTATAGTACTCTGGTTTGAATTTGCATGACTAATGTTTGTTAAGCATATTTTCATATGCTAATTTATCATTTATACATCTTCTTCTGGGAAGTGTTTATTCAAGTCTATTGCCCATTTTTATAGGGCTTTTTATATTTTCATTTCTTACTTACATATTCAGCATCCAAGAGTACTGTTAATATTTTTCTTAAACTGGCTTATGTGTTAATTTTTTAAATGATATTACTATTTATGATGAGATATTTTTAATTTTGAAGGAATCCAACTTATCATTTTTTTGAAGTTACCATTGTTTTTGTGTGTCCTGCCCATGGTCACAAAAGTATTCTCACTTATGATCTTGAAGCTTTCTGGTTTGCTGTTTGACATTTAGATCTATGAGTCATGTCAAGTAAGTGTTTGTTGGTGGAGTGACAAAGGTATTGAGGATTTTTAATATATAGTTATCCATTTTTGCAATAACATTTATTAAAAACACTTTCCCCCCATGAACTGCCTTGGTGCCTTGTTGTAAAAACAAAAAAACCCAAAAACATTGACCTAGTATTTGGGGTCTATTTCTGAACTCTGTCTTCTCTTCCAGTGATCTATTTGTCTATCTATGCAAACTCAACACTGTCTTAATTGTTGTAGGTTGAAACCAATTAGTGTCTTTTAAATTTGCTCTTCTTTCAGATTTGTTTGGCTCTTCTAGATCCTTTGCAGTTGCGTGTAAATTTTAGATTCATCTTATCTGTTTCTTCAAAAGGGCCTGTTGGGATTTTGGAAGGAATTGCATTGAATCTATAAGGCAGTTTAGAATGAATGGACCTCATAACAATATTTAATATTTAAATCAATGAGCATTGCATAGCCTTTTATTTAGGTCATCATTAACTCACCAATATTTGTCATTTCCAGTGTAGAAACATTGCGCATACTTGTTTTATTTCTTCCTGGGTGTTTGATGGTTTTACATTCTAGTATAAGTATAATTTTAAGATTTCATTTTCCAATTTATCATTGTTGTATTTAGAAATACGATTGATTTTAGTGTATTGACCTTGTATTCTGCAACATTTTAATCCAAGTAGTTGAGTGTGTGTGTGTGTGTGTGTGTGTGTGTGTGCGCATTTTTTGTAGATTTTATGGTGTTTTCTAAAACACAGTTATATTGTCTGTTAATAATGAACTTTATATATTTTTCCATCTGAATGCCATTTATTTTCTATTTTCTTTGCTTGCTTTATTACACTGTCTAGGATCTCCAGTACAATGGTGAATACAATTGGTAACAGACGACATACTTACCTTCTCCCTGATGGTACTGGGAACGGGTTTAATTTTTACCATTAAGAAAAATGTTAGCTATAGGGTTTTTGTGGATACTCCTTAGTGTATTGAGGTGGTTCCTTTGTATTCCTGCTTTGTTGAAAGTTTTATCATGAAGGTCATGACTTTGGTCGTAGGCATTTTCTTCATCTATTGAAAATGATTATGTTTTTTTCTCTTATTTTATTAACATGGCAATATTACACTGATTGGTATTTTGAATGTTAAACCAATCTTATATTCTGGGGTAAACCACTTTTTTTCATGATGTATTACTTGTTTTATATATTTGTGTGTTTGACTTGCTAACACTTTTAAGGATTTTTGCATTTTTAGGATTTTAAGGAATTTTTTTTTCATGAGAAAATATTGGTCTATAACTTCTTGTAATATTTGTCAGATATTTTTAGTATCATGATAATGCTGCCTCATAAAATGAGTTAGGGAGTATTCCTCCTTCCTCTATATTCTGAAACAGTTTGTGTAAAATTATTAGTTTTTGATGTTAGAATTCACCAATGTAGTTATCTGGCCTGAAGCTTACCTTATGAGAAGGTTTTGATTTCAGGTTCAGTTTCTTTAATAGATATGGGGTAACTTTGATTTTCTACTTCACCTTGCATCAGCTGTGGTATTTTTTGTTTTTGAAGCAATGTGTCCTTTTTATCAAATTTCATGAATTTATGGCATAAAGTCATGTGCAATATCTTCCTTTATTATCATTGTAATATTTGCAGGATCTGTTGTGATGCTGTAATTTTGTATTTTCTCTCTTTTCTTTCCTGTGTAGAGTTGCTAATGATTTATCAATTTTATTAATGTATTCAAAGAAACAATATTTTACTTTGTTGATTTTCCCTGTTGTTTGTTCTTTAAAATTTCATTTATTTATGCTCTTTTTAAAATATTTTCTTAGTTACATTTATTCTGAACTTCAGTTGCTCTTCTGTTTTTGCTTCTTCAAGTAGGATCTCAGATGATTAAATTAAACCTTTCTTCTTCACTGTTCAGGCTTAAAACTGTAAACTTATAAGAGCTGCATTTTCTGCAATGCACAATTTTGATAGGTTGGTTTTCATTTTTTATTTCAAAATATTTTCTGTTTTTATTTTATTTCTTCTTTGAGTTATGGTTTATTTAAAAGTATATTGGTTTTTTCCTAATGTTTGTGGATTTGTCAATGTGTTCTTTTTAGTTAATTTCTAATTTAATACTTTTATTGTCAGAGAAGATACTATTTATTATTTCAGTTTTTTGATGTTTTCAAAACTTATTTTATAGAGCAACATGTGGTCTATCTCCGTAAACGTTCCAGGTGCTCTTGAAAAGAATGCATTTTATGTTGTTATGTTAGTGATATGTACATTCTGCTTAGGTACAATGGGCTGATTGTATTTTTCGGATTTTCTCCATCTCTACTGAATTTTTCTGTGGGGGGTGGGCAGGGTCTACTTGTTCTATTAATATTTGTAACTGAAAAAGTGCATTTAAAATCTTCAACTATTGTAGATTTTTCTCTTTCTCTTTTTGATTTGTCAATTTGTGCTTTTTTGTATTTTGAAGCTCTGTTGTTAGGTGCTTATGCATTTAGGATTGTTATCTCTTCCTAATGATATGATCCTTTTATCGTTATGGAATGCCCTTTTTAGTTTTAGTAACATTCTTTGGCTTAAAGTCTACTTTGTCTGCTGTTGGTTTATAACACTAGCTTTCTGATATTTAAAGTTCGCATGGTAATTTTTTTTTAACCTATTTACTTTTAATCTGTTACCTCTACTTAAAGTATATTTCTTTAAAGAGCATATAGTTGCCTTTATTTTTTTATTCAGTCTGATAGTCTGTGCCTTTTAATTGCAGAAAGTGGTCTGTTTACATTTAACTCAGTTGTTGATGTGTTTAGGTAAGAGTGTCACATATTGGTATACATGAATTCACATGACTCCTGTTGAGGAAGGGAATGAATTCACCATTTTAATTTTTAAAAATTTATTTAATTCTTTAACTTTGTTGAGGTATAATCCACAAACATGGGATTTTAAAATTAAAGCTAGGTAAACCTTTTAAAACTAGGTAAACTTTTGCAGCTAGTGATTAAAACCTTATAATTTTTGTCCCCTTCCCTAAGTCCTTTCCAGAACACATAGAAAATGTAATAAGTCATGGGGTCCTTTATGTCACTTTAACCTTTCTGGAACATGCCACTGTAGCCAGCTGTGAATCGTTAATGATTCCTGATTTCTTGATGGAATACTCTCAGGTTAATGAATGTGATTGTAAATGAATTTGTAGCATTGGCTTGTAGAGAACAGATGTCCATATTCCACTGTATGGAGGAACATTCCTTTCATTTAACTCTAGATGACCTGGCAGTATTTCACAGAACAGGATTTCATTAATTCACTACTGGAAGTGATGCATTGCGTGAGAATCTCCTTAAGTTGTGTGTTATTTGTAATTTTTTACATGAATTTCCAACAATGGAGAAACCTTTGACTGTGGCATCTGGTAGTATGATACTGGATTTTATTTTATTTATGTACTCTTTCCTATAGTGTTTTTATAGCTTCAACTTTTTCTTTTATATTTTATAACCAGAGTCTGGTTACAGGGATGTTTAATAGTCTATCTCTGTTGATAACTTGCTTAACAAAAATGAGAAATTTCAGTATACAGTCATTTAGGGTTTTTAAATAGGGAGTTAAAAAAGAGCATTAGCTTTACCTTATAAGGAAGTTGCTATTTTTAGTGTTTACTTTGCATACTGATATGGATTTATCAGAAATTTATTGTAATGGAAATATAGAAAATTTGAAATAAATATATCCTTTTTTAAAAATCTAAAATGAAACTTACATCAGTTAGATATTCATTAGTAAATTCAACAAATATGTATAAAATGCTTGCCTTGTGCCAAGCACGTTTCAAGATTCTGCAAACTGCATATGTATCAGTAACATAATTAATATTAAAATATCTGATCATAGGTTTTTGTCAGTAACATCCATCACTGGTTCAGGAGAAATCTTTTGCCAGAAACTAATCCTAGTATGTGACCCAAGTCTTTAGCTTTTGCCAATGTTATAATGATTATTTTTTGAAATACTCAGGCTTCTTTCATTGTAAAGAAAGGTGAGAGGTTACAAATGCTACTCATCAAGAATGGAAATGGCTTTTCTTTTTTGGGTGAGTGAGAACATATGGATGTTACTGGGAAGGAGTGATCATGAATAATTTAGAATAACTTGAGCTTTTGTGTGGTAGTAAAAATGAAATATGCATTGGTTAAATGAGAGAGAACTATGCTATTTGGGTTTGAGGTCATTTCAGTAACATACACGTACTATAATTCTTTTTCTTTCCTTCACTGTTGAAAATGTATAATAGAATAAGTAATGCTGTGAAGCCAATCGAGGAATGAAGCCAGATGCATTTTAATGCAATCACTTGGGAAGTTTGAGCAGTTAGAAATCACAACTTCCAAGAAAGAAACTGCTGATATCCCTTGGATTAACAATCTGTTTTAGTGAAGTCTTCATTTTTATAGTGTGTGGAAGCATTTGATACTCATTTGATATTAGTTTATCCATTCATCTAAAACATCTGTGGCATGATTCCCTGAATGGCATTTCTCCTGATTTTAGGTCACGAGGACTTGCCTTTGTATTCTGGGTATAGCAAGTGGATCGTTCTCTGTGGAGAGGTGTGTGTTTTGTTTTCCTTCCTGAATAAAGTAGGGATACAGTAAACTCCCAGGAGGTGTTTATTTACATTACTCTCAGGTATAGTAGGAAGACTGCTTATGAATTCTCTGCTGCTTCTCCTTAGAAAGTCAAAGATGGTCACTAAGATTCTTCAGGAATTGGCGGTTAATCTGAGAAGTAAAATCAGCTTGAAAGTGGGAGTCTGAGCCCAGAAAATAAAACACTATAATGGAAAGAAGGGAAGTAGGATTTAAGGCTTTCTTTGAATTTGTTTCTTTGAAAACATGTACTTGTTAAAAAAAAAAAAAAAAAAAAAAAGGAATTCCTTGGCAGTCCAGTGGTTAGGACTTGAGGCTTTCACCCTGGGGGCCTGGGTTCAATCCCTGGTCGGGAACTAGGAGGATCCTGCAAGCCGTGCAAAACCAAAGAAAACAAACAAAAAAGAAAAACATGCACTTGTTTAAAAACAGTGCGTAGGAATACTTTTTGTCTTTTCTAAATAGAAAAAAAAAAATCATTAAGCATCAGGGTATGTGCCCCCCCGCCTTTTTTTATTTAGTATAAATTTAAAATTATAATATCAGAAATAGAAACTTTTTAAAAGAGTAGATACAGTTTAAGAGCTTTTTTAATAGAAAAAATGTACGATCACTCTTAATTTTTATCTCAGCCATTGAAAGAACTTCTTTTCTGGTTTACATATAAATGATTAATGTAATTTCAATTTCTGTTGATTTGTGGAATTGTTTCTTCCTTGCTTGTGGCTAGATTAAGGATTATTTTTTTCCTATACTCAAAAAATTGTGTTTAGTCTGGTTAGGTTTTGGGGGCGAATTTCTCTTGTTCCATTTTAACTAGACATATTATATGTAATATTGAATTATTTTTCTCTTTTAAATGGGAAGGAAGAGGCTAGGAAGATTAGCTCTCCAACGTCTTTCATTTTACTGATGAAAATATTGGAAGTTTATTTGATATGCTCAGGTCAGAGACCTGTATTTGTTTTCACATATCTGCTTGGCAGGATAATTTCTGAAGATATAAATTTGTGTGATTTTCCTACTATATTCCTTTGCACTGTCTCTCAGGAAAAATTTCAGATTCTGGATATGAGGGAAGGAAAAAGGAGGAGGAGAGGGATGAGGAGGGAGGGGAATGAGCTCATAGGAGGCAGGAGAAGGAAACCTAACAGAAGAAGGTGGAGGTCTTGGGTGTTGGAAGGAGCAGTGCCTGTGGCCAACCCTCCACAGGTGGTAGAATCTTCCTGGGCTGTGGGGGAGCTTTGGTTGGGGCAGCAGAATGTATAGGGTACCTAGGGAAGCTGAGCTCTGGGTACCACAATGGCCATCCTAGTACGTTTACCCACCCAGGCTCGGCTCTGAAAAAGTAAAGGTGCTGGGTTCCCTGGAACCCCGTAGGCTGGGATAGCGGGTATTTCCATAGTAACTCTGTGGGCTGAGAAGCCTCCCAGAAAGATTTCACATGGTTTAAGACAGGGACACCCAAAAATGAAGGAAATTGGGGGGAACAAAGCCAGGCATTGAGATATCCCCCCTAAATCAAGGAGCCACAAAAGATTTGGCTCTATAGTTTGAAACATCGTATGTGTAGGGGTGTGTGTGTGTGCTTGTATGAGAGACTGAAGGGGCGGTGATCACAATTACATATCTTAAAAATTAATCACTTTATTTTTAATAGGTAGAAAATTCTTTGGAGAAAAGCATATATTTTCATCACAATTATCAATATGCTCTTTAATATCTCATATTCACTTTCTCACCAACAGTTTTAATTTTTTTTTCAGTGGTAGGACTAAGTATAGGGAGGTAATGTGGATCCTTCAAGAAATGTCTGGTAAAAGCTGATTTTTCCAAGAATCTTACAAAAATAGGTTAATTCAGTTTGGTAACATCTGATTCCAAAAGCGATTGGGGCTACTGGAATGACTGAAAACATAGGTACAACAGTGGGAAAAAGAAAAAGCTTGTTAGAGAAAAATGACATGAATTCTATGGGAAAATCTTTAAGTTCAAAAGCAAACCTAAGCGGCTTTGGTTTTGTCACGATGAAACATGGCCAGGAATTAAAGAAGTTCAAGTTAGTTCTTTAAAAATGTTCTAAGCAGTAGTTTTTTCTTGAAATACAATATAAATGACCTACCATTTAATTCACGATTTTGAAGTGTACAGTTCATTGGGTTTTAGCATGTTCAAAAGGTTGTGCGATCGTCACTCCTGTCTAATTCCAGAAATTTTAATCACCCTAAAAGAACCCTGTACCCATTGGAATCACTTCCTATCCTCTTCCCCCTCCAGTTCCTACCAATGACTAATCTACTTTCTGTCTTTATGGATTTCCCGACACTGGAAAGTTCAGATAAATGGAATCATACAATAAGTGGCCTTTTGTGTCTGGCTTCCTGTACTTAGCATTATGTTTTCCAGGTCCATCCTTGTTGTAGAATGTATCAGTGTTTTATTTTTTATCACTAAATAATATTCCATTGTGCACATATAGTTCTAATAGTTATTTTGCTGATTCTTTCGGATTTTCTGTTTATAAGGTCATGTCATCTGAAAATTCTAACCAGTTTCTTTTTAATTTATTTATTGATTTATTTATTTTTGGCTGCATTGGGTCTTCATTGCAGTGCACGGGCCTTCTCTACTTGCAGCAAGCAAGGGCTACTCTCCATTGTGGTGCATGGGCTTCTCATTGTGGTGTCTTCTCTTGTTGTGGAGCACAGGCTCTAGGCATGCAGGCTTCAGTAGTTGTGGCATGCGGGCTCAGTAGTTGTGGCTCACGGGCTCTAGACCGCAGGCTCAGTAGTTGGGGCTCATGGGCTTAGCTGCTCCGCGGCATGTGGGATCTTCCTGGACCAGGGCTCGAACCCGTGTCCCCTGCATTGGCAGGCGGATTCTTAACCACTACGCCACCAGGGAAGGCTCTAACCATTTTTTAGACTTGTGATAGAAAGCAAAAATTGACATGATGCTTTTATGTCTGGCATGTATATTTAAACCATTTGATCTTCAATGATCCATGTGGCATGGTAAGTAGCACGATTTTTAAATAAGTATTTCATTCTCATTTAATGTAGATATAAATGTTATTACCGTTTGACATATGAGGAAAACTGAGGCCCAGAGAAGTTAAGTAAATTTCCCAAGGTTACAAAGCTAACAAGTAGCCAAGCCAGAAATTAGACATTGATGATGTGGCTTGAACAACTGTACTATTCAAATAAGAGAGGAAGCGAAGAGTACTCAATAACAATAGTTGGTTTTTCTTTTCAGTAGCTCCTATATCATTGAGTTTTGATACATACATATATGTTTTTGTGTGTTTGAGCTATTCTGTATCAATATAGATTATGTGTAAATCTATATGCTTTTTCAAAATGGGAAAATGTTTCATTGACTTATGAGCTTTTTGTGCCATTTAATGGCAGTTCTTGAATAATGAAAATGTTAATAATAATAGCTGTTATTTACTGAGCATTTACTCAGTCCAGGGCACCCTTCTGAGGTGTGTGTGTGTGTGTATGTGTATAAATAAATTTAATTCTCACAACAGCCTCTATGAGTCAGATGCTTTATAATACTAAGACACAGCTTAAGAGTCTTGCTGAAGTCTTAGCTAAGAGACTTGCTAGGAGATTTGGTAAAGTTTCCACAGATCACAAATGACATATCCTAGATTCAGTCCTAGGCTGTCTGCTTCAGGGTACCTCTGTTGGACTTCATCACTTCTTGTTTCTGTTGAGCAGTTTTCTGTGTTGAACACGCTCTTTCTTCACTACCTCCTTTAATAGGAACATAATATTCCAGTAGTGGGTATACCATAATTTATTAATCAGTCTCTAACTGTTGGATATTTGAGTTGAGTATAACTTTTACATGTCTTGAACCTTTGAAAACATTTTCTTGTATAGGTAAACCATGACTCCTAGACTATTATATAGCTTGGCTTAGGCATTGACTACTCTAAGCTTTCATTCCTCAGAATTTATCTTCCGTAATCAGAATACCAATGGTGATGGTGACTTATTATATAGATTCTGAAATATAAATGCAGAGGAAAGGCATTGAGCTTACACTGTGGTAGCCCAGTGTTTTGGAGCTGGTGCTTATGAATGAAAGCTTACACAATTAAAGAGTCTTTCCTTTCTTTAACCTGCCCCGTCTCCCACCCCCATCGCATGCCACCTTCAGACATAGTCTGCTGTGCCAGTCTCTTTATGTCCTTTCCCTGAGGCTTGGGGGTGTCCTTCAGGTTAAATAGGTCCTTCCCAACTTAGTGGTGTCCAGTTGATCCCCTCCATTGGTTTGGGTAGGAGGCATGCAGCTCTGGGCTTTGGGCATTCATGCAGGGAATCATGTGCCTTATGGAAACTGCCATCCCCACTTGCTCTGTGGAGATAAGACAGGAACTTCCATTCTCTTCAATCCGTCTAAGCACTAAATGTATTCCAATATGGCGATTTAAATACGGCTCTTGCAGTCCCCCCAGGCACTCACAGAGAACTACTTAAAAGATAGATGAATTCAGGCTTTCCTCATTCTCTAGATTACAGGTATCCTCCCATGCATGCAGGCAGGCACCTCGTCCCCTGGCTTCTCCTGGCTTCTCATAAAAGGTTTCACTTATCACCAGTTTATCTGCTGCAAGGGGAGGAGAAGGTTAGAGGTCAGTTATTCTTATTTTAAAAATTGGAATTTGATAAACAAGTATTTAATTATACAATTAATAAATATATCCTTTAATAAAATCCAAATAGCAGGTAAAATTCCCCACCATTCCAGAGATAATCAAATTTAAGAGTTGCATTTGTGTGTTGTGGGCCTTTTTTGCGAACACACACACACTTGCACATACACACACAGTAGTGTTGTATGTTCTTTTAAAAATATAATGTCATAATGTGTCATTCTGCGTCATCCTTTTATCACTTAACATTATGTTATGTTGTAAGTAGATCAAACTCTTCCTTTTATCCCGTAGTGGAATATATCATAGTTTAATTAGCCATTCCCTTTCTGATGAACATTTATATTGGTCCCAGCTTTTTGTTATTGGTCCCAGGGCTGCAGTGAATGTCACAGGCTATGCCTCTTTCTTCAAATGTGGGAAGATTTCTTTTACATGTGATATTCAGAATTAATTGTTGATTCATCAGTAAGTGTATCATGCAAAGATAAGTCCATTTTAAATTTTGAATAATTTCCACTTGCCGTTCAAAGCGATAGCACTCATTTCATTCCCTCAAGCAGTACAGGAGAGTTCTCATTGGCCTACTTTTTACCATTATTTGATATTACCAGATTTTAAAATGTTTGTTAACCTGATGGGTGAAAAGTGGCATTTTCTTTTAACTTAGCCATCCGTGGAGACCCAGGAAACTGAAATGCATTATGTACGTAAGTTGGTGACCTTTGGGTATAGTAGTTCTTAGTGAAGAAAGTAGAAAAGCAAGGCAGGCTCCTTTACTCATTTAGAAATAACTCAGAGACCCTGAAGAAGTTGATGAGAAGATTTGCAAAGGCTTGGGGCCCACGGCAGGTGGAGCGCAGATGGGGTGGGGCCGTTAAGGCAGAGGTCAGGATATGACCTAAAGCCACCAGTGAGACATTTAATAATATTATGCCTTAGTTGACAGCTGTGAAAGACTGCAAAGCCAGAAAGAGAAAAGATGAACTTGGGCAACTAATAGTTGAGCAGGAAGAAAGTGACAAAATATGTTAACATGGGATTTATAATTGGTGTTAGTCAAAGAGAGACCTCAAGTTCTATAAGTTTTGTTTCCTAGTTTCAGAGTGTAAAATGATGGTTCCTAATGTATATTATCTAAAGAAATGACTAGATTATTTTGACAGAAATCATCAATAAATATGAGTTCATGTTTCCTGTTGTGATAGGTTTTTAATATGTCTGAATAATAGCTACCACTTTGTGAACATAGAGGACAGGCATTATGCTAAATGCTTTACGTATATTAAGCCATTAAAGCCTCATAATAGCTCTGTTATGAAAGGGTTCTATAAAGCAGGCAATAAAATAGTTCCCATGTTACAGATGGGGGAGCTGAATCCTGAGAAGTTAAGTGGCTTGTCCAGGGTGACACAACAATGAAAGGCCAAGTTGTAGGTCTGAATCACCAAGCTAATCACCATCTTCATAAAAGCCCAGGCCACATCCCAGGCCAGTCATATTAGAATCTGGGTGCATGGGGTAGAGGTGAGGAAGCAAGCATTCCCAGGGGATTTAAAGCTCCCAGATGGTCCAGTGGTCAAGCCAGGGTGAGAGCCCCTGATTTTGATGCTACTGATCATAAGGACACTGTCTAAAATGCAGTGATGCTCGTTATGTGCCAGAGACCACATTAAACACTTCAGATGTATTAAACGGCTTTCAAATTACATTTACTGCAATTTACAGTATGAAATGTATTTTATATTGTTACCGAGCACACATATACAGATATATGTAATTCAGAAATGATAGTTTCATGTAAAAGCACTTATCCATGCGGATGTGACACGCTATGATGTTTCTGTTCTTTTGTGTTCTATATTTTGTTATCTTAGAAATGCCTTAAATTCAAACATGAATAAATGCTCTATTATCATATACCCAAGGAAGATGTTCAGTCTAAAAGTCAAATCCTTCTCAGAAGTTAAATAGCAAGCACGTTCAAGTTCAAATGAATTAAAATCTGCAGTCAGATTCCTTGTCTTTCAGTTACGATTTCAAAATCTTTAGTAACAGTAGATTCCAAAATCCATTCCCTCCAATTTATTCTAAGTGATGCCTCAGAAAATTGGTGATCCTTGAGACCCTTCAGTCTGAGGAAGGAAGACCTCAGAAATTGAGGCCTGGACTCTGATGCCTTTTCCTTTTAAAGAGCCAGAGAGTTAATGTGACACACAAGATTATCACACAGCATTGGCTCCACTACAACATAATCTGAGTTGGAAAAAAAAAAAAGCCTGTCTCAAGTCTCCAGAGCGGTTATCCTAGGCAGCATATGTTTGTGGAACCCAGCATTTAATGTTGCCAGAGACCCAATGCTCCAAGACCAAGAGAAGCTGATAGAGTGTCTTGATTTCAGCTTCACTTGCAGAATCCTCCCCATGAACAGAAACTCTGTCTCTTCATAAGAGCTTAGAGTTGACGCTATCCATGTGCCATACCTAGTAGAAGAATCCATCTTTGCATACTGCTTTCCTAACTCAGAGAATGGTATTTTAGACATTACTCTGTTTTGCAAAGTGTAGTAAGCAGGATTGTAAGGTGGCCCCAAGACTCCTGAGCCTCTGGTGTACTTGTATAATCTAATTGAATATGGGTGGAACTCTGTGAATATAATGAGATCTGACTTTTCTGGTACTGTTACCTTATATGACATAAAAGAGATTATCCAGGTGGGCCTGATCTAATCAGGTAGGCCTCTAAAAGCAGAGCATTTTCTCCAACTGGTTGCAGAGGGATGAGCTTCCTTTGGCTTAGAAGGAAGCAAACATCCATGTTGTGGACTGTCTTGGGTTCCAATGTGGCAAAGACTCGGGTGCGAACTCCAGGAGCTAAGAGTGGTCCTTGGTCGACAGCTAACAAGTTAACGTGAACCTAGTCTTACAACTTGGAGAAACTGAATTCTGCCAACACCCCGAGTCACCGTGGAAGAAGACCCCGAGCCTTGGGTGAGGTTACATCCTCAGCTGACACCTTGAGGTCATCGTGGTGAGACCCTGAGCCGAGGATGCAGCCAAAACGTGCCCAGACTCCTGACCCACAGAAACTGTGAGAGCAGAAATTTGTATTGTTTTAACCAGTAAATGTGTGGTAATTTGTTATGCAGCAACAGAAAATTAATATGCAAAGTGAAAAAAATTGCAGCGATGGTAGCTCTAGTTAGTAGGTCTTATTTATCTTCTCCAGTAGACGTGTCTTCATTTTCACTCCGTTGAGCACTGAGTGGAGCGTGGGCTTTATCTCCTGATGCAGCAGTTCTCTTGATGCTGGGCATTTTCACTTCCTCGCCTCTGTAACCCTTCTGCTACCTTAGTGTCTCCTTAGCTGATCCTTGGACTGGAGGCTGCTGTCAGTTCTGCTGAAGCTTGTGCCTCAGGGGCTATTGAAGACCAGTACTTCTGTTTTAAAACTCGTTCGAATTCTGTTTATTCCTCTTCCATGTTTCCTCAGGGCCCAGACCTTACTAGTTCACCCACCTCTATGATCCTCCTTTAAAGTCACTGAGTAATTTGCGAGCTTTCTGTTCTTGAACCCGTGGACAAGCAATAAGACTTCAGCGTGAGTCTTACCGCAACTTCCTGCCTATGGCCCAGAATGCAGAATGGCTTCTAGGGCTCTTGACTTAGTGTTGCTCACCTCGGCCTGGCGCTCCAGTTCTGTGTGGCAAGTGGAGAAATTCTGTTAAAGATTGCAAAAGTTGTTTTGCCTCCCAAAGCCTACCAAGGTTTTTTTTTTTCTGCAATAAAATCTTGGCCCCAGTCTTGTCCAGGAATAGGGTGTCTCCTTAGTCAACTGCAGCAGCCGGTCCTTGAGGCTTGAGGCCACCCACCTCACCTGTTTGGAAACAGTCCTGCCTCCCCTGCCACTGCTGTCTGGCCTGGCTTACCTGCCTCTGCACTTGTGCTTAAGGCCCGGGTTGTGCTTTAGTTCCTGCCTCTGTAGAAATAGCTACTCACTTGGGGCAAAGCTCCGGTGTCTCTTTCTTAGGTTGGATACCCGCACACTGACCCCTAGGTGAGGACGTTTGTGCTAGTGAGTTTTTGAGGAAATGTGTCCCGAAGAGACTGGTAGGTTAAGTAAGGAACAGGACAGGAGAGGGGAATAAGCCAAGCATTGGGCAGATTCAGGGCAAATCCTGGCTGATCCTGATCCTGCAAGGAACTTGCAGTGTAAATTACCCCCCAAAGTCTGTCCCATTTTGAGGGAAGGGGGCTGGGCTTTCCACACATTCAACTCTTGGCTTTGGGTCACACCAAGGGATGTAATTCCCAGGCATTTTCTGTTCTGTGCTTGTAAAGGTGAACCATCTCCAGTAACACAAGGAAAGGCCTTTAATGGAAGTTACAGGTAACAGGTATGAACGTCTAGACCCAAAGCATACAGAAACTGGGAGTTAGACACACAGGACCTGTCAAATGGATCCCAATGAATCTTGGTAGAATACCAATCGTATTCCCTAAATCCTCCAAATTCAAGTTACCATAGGCCCCAGGCTTGAATTCTTTTTCTCAGGGCATGGCTGTTTAACCCTCTTGGCCTCATATAAGGTTTATCCAACCATTAACATTTATTTTTGGGACTTCCCTGGTGGCACAGTGGGTAAGACTCCGTGCTCCCAATGCAGGAGGCCTGGGTTTGATCCCTGGTCAGGGAACTAGATCCCCCATACATGCCAGAACTAAGAGTTCGCATGCCACAGCTAAGGAGCCCACGTGCTGCAACTAAAGGGGGCCCGGGTTTGATCTCTGGTCAGGGAACTAGATCCCACATGAAGGCTGCAGCTAAGAGTTCGCATGCCACAACTAAGGATCCCGCACACCACCACCGAGGAGCTGGTGAGCCACAACTAAGGAGCCCTGGAGCTGCAACTAAGAAGCCGGCCTGCTGCAACTAAGACGCAGCACAACCAAATAAATAAATATTTTTTAAGAAATAATATTTTTTTCCATACACTAAAGTCCAAGACTCAGCCATCAACATTCATTTTTCTTACCCCCATTCTAAAATCTAAGACTAGAAGCCACAGGTCTCAGTGTTTGAGAGCACCATTTGCTTCACCAACTTTGGCACTTTGATGTGTACTTCATGTCACCCTGAGATGGCTCATTAAAGGCTGAAGGCTTTGAGAGGGCCCTCAATAAGTAGAACCCCTTTGCCCACTTACATTCTGAAACAATGGAAAATAAAGCAAAGAAGAGGCTATGGAAGCCAAATTGTTATCTTTGTTACGGGTCGAGGCCAAGTGGGAGAGCAGAGTTTTAGTGCTATTGGCTAAGTGGGCTTGTTAAGGCTGAACCCTAGAACTAGCACATGTGTCTATCCTCTAGTAAGCAAAGAGGGACGGGGTAGGCCTCACTGCACAGACCCTGTTCCAGAAGATCAGTAGAACGAGCTTGGAATCAAAGGAGAGCAGCATGTAGTGAGCTGAGCGTGTTCAGTTTATTGCTTCCAACAGGACCAGGCACTTGTCACTCCACATCCCCTGGAGGAGGGGAATAAGAAGTGTACTAGTAAGTTAATGAGATTTAGTCCACATGGAAGGAGTGAAGGAAATTGTTCTCCCCAAACACATATACATAGGCTCACATTCAAGTGCAAACACACGTATTTAGAGTCTGCATTAGCCTTTCTTTAAATACAGATGAGAATATTTCCATTTGCTGTTGTTAAATCACTTAGGAATCCCTACTTAAATGTCCCATACATTTTTTTAAGTTATTAAACACATTAATTTCTTTGTTGGACAGCACTGATAGAATATTGTCTTGCAGTCAAAGAAAATTGATGGCTTCCAAAATGCTTAACACTTTCTTTCTCTTTTAGTTTAGAAAGTTTTGGGACTGCCATTAGGAATGTTCTTGAGAGCAGTCACCAAGTGGACCTCAATTACTAGCTCCCAGTTTACAGAGAAAGACCAAGAACTGTTCCAGTCTTGCTAATGCAGATATTCCTGTAGTTATTTTTCATAGATTACCAATTTTTCAAGGAGAGGGAATCCAGTAAATTATAACCAATAGTGTATTGAACCCAGCGAATTGTTCCCTCTTTGTATTCTCTTAGCTCTTTTACATACTCTTAAATCTCCCATCAAATTGTTTTTGTTTAGCTGTGTGTCTCCTCCATGAAACTCTGAGCATCTTGAAAACAGATACCCAGAAGCCATCATCAGGTTGTCAGCAGAGGAAATGATCTTGTGAAAAAAGCCTTCACCCTTTATCTTCTCAGGATTCCAAAGGGCCTCCCTCTTGGAAGATAGGCAGGTGCCTTCTGTTCCCCACCAACTAAGTCACCGTAGGTGCCATATTTCAGATTTTGTAGTTGCTCTAGTGCTTATCCTGGTATGTGTAGCACAGCAGGAACTCAAACATGGTGAGCTGATTGCTGCCTGATACACATCTATCAAGGGTTAGGAAGCCTCTTGAAGTGTTGTCTTCATCAGGGTCCCTGTGGCAGAAGCTTTAAGTGCCCCCTATTGCAGACTCTGCGTTTCCACATCCATTCTATACCCCTCTCCAGTCTGCTCTGTGCCCTGAGAGGCTGACTCATATGGATTGCTCTAATGGACTTTCTTGCTGCCCCGCCCCACCTTCTAGTTGAGATCAGCCAGTGGATGGCAGGACATCAGAGGGTGAGGAGAGTGCAGTCAGAGTGGTCACTCCATCATCTGTATCCATGTTGGGTTGTCATAAACCGGTTTTGTTCGTGAACTGGAGGCCACAGCTTCTCATACACAGTCTTCTGTTAAGCTAGAGCCCGTCTTCAGTGCCTGGTAACCTCTATTGTGGGTTGGATTATGTTCCCCCCCAAAAAGCTATGTTGAAGTCCTCACCCCCTATACCTGTGAATATGACCTTATTTGGAAATAGTATCTTTGCAGAGGTAATCAAATTAAGATGAGGTCGTACTAGATTAGGGTGGGCCCCTAAATAAACCCAAGGACTGGTGTCCAGTGTCCTTATAAGGATAGAGAAGGAGATTGAAAGACCAGTGGAGGACCATGTGAAGATGGAGTCAGGGTTATGCTGGCACAGACTGAAGGAGGTCAAGGATTGCTAGCAACAACCAGAAGCTTGAAGAGGTAAGGAAGGGGTTCTTCCCTGGAGCCTTTGGAGGGAGCCCAGCCCTGCCAACACCATCATTTTAGGCTTCTCTCCTCCAAAACATTGAGAGAATAAATTTGTTATTTTAAGTCAGCTGATTTGTGGTACTTTGTTATGGCAGCCCTAGGAGACAAACATTCCTCCCTTTGCCCCTTTAGGCCTATGAGTGGTAAGAGCTCTCAGCTGTTCCTAATTTTAACATAATATCCCACGATAATTTCCTTTAACCTTGTTCATACATTTGTGAATAGTTCCTTTATTGAACTCTTCTCAGTTACACCTTTTGAATCTGCCATCTCTCTCCTGCTGGGACAACCTTGACTGACACACTTAGTTTCCATTCTTCTCACCTTCCTTTCAGTTACAGAAAACCTTGCCCATTACCATTATTACTAAGTTTTGGCAGGGCACATGTTCACAAGGTTTTCTGAAATGTCCAGGCTCCCTTGCAGCTAGGGGTGGACATGTGGCTAATTTCAGATTGGTGGGATGTGAGTGAAAATAATAAGTTCTACTTCTGGGTTCCATTCTGTGGTTGATCGAATGATGGTCCTTCAAGTGTGTCCATGTCCTAATCACTGGAACCTGTGAATACGTGTATTAACTTCTGTGGCAAAAGGAACTTTCTATATGCAATTAATTTAAGAATCTTTAGATGGCATCCTGGATTATCCAGGTGGGTGGGCCCAGTGTAATGACAAAAGTCCCTATAAGAGGGCTGCAGGGGCTTCCCTGGTGGCGCAGTGGTTGAGAGTCCGCCTGCCGATGCAGGGGATACGGGTTCGTGCCCCGGTCCGGGAAGATCCCACATGCCGCGGAGCGGCTGGGCCCGTGAGCCATGGCCGCTGAGCCTGCGCGTCAGGAGCCTGTGCTCCGCAACGGGAGAGGCCAC
>NC_041231.1:20461813-20486481 GCF_002837175.3 Physeter macrocephalus
AGTGAGAGGCCCGCGTACCAAAAAAAAAAAAAAAAAAAAAAAAAAAAGAGGGCTGCAAAGGATCAGGGTCATAGAGGTGTGTTATAAAAGCAGAGATTAGAGTGTGGGCTTTGAGATGGCGTAAGGAGACTGAAGCCAAAGAATGCAGGCAGCCTCTAGAAACCGGAAGAACCTCCAGAAGGAATGCTTTTGACACCTTGATTTTAGTTCGTACGATCCATTTTATACGTCAGACCTCCAGAACTGCAAGGTAATAAGTTTATGATCTTTTAAGCCACAAGGTTTGTGGAATTTTTTTTATAGCAGTAGTAGAAAAAAAATCAAAAAAGGAAACTACTTGTACTCTACTCATCTATTTTCCTTTTCCTCTGTGTTGAACTGTGAAAATGGTGGAAGCTAAATTGGACCTTGCAGAGGAGGAGGACGGAAAAAGCTGTAAGGAACGTAGATCCCTGGGTGATGTTATGGCACAGAGCTATTGACGTCTGACATGTGGACAGTTAAGAGAAAAAAAAGTGTCTGTCTTATTTGGGTCACTGTATGATGTGCTTTTTTGTACCAGCCTATACTCTAACCATCACATATCATTGTTCTCCTCTGGCCATATTTGTAAGCAGTATAGGCTGACTCTACCTGTCTCAGCAGAAAGAGAATTTATTTAAAGGATGTTTGATAAGTGGAGGAGAAAATATCTATGAGGGCCAGAGAGCTAAGCCAAGAACTTACACAGCCAAAAACCGTGGACCTCACACCTTTTGTCATGAATATCTTGACCAGTATAAGATCCAGGTGCTAGAATCGCTGCTGTGTGTTCTCCAGGAAATGTACCACCATGGCCATACCTCTCCACTGAGATGGTTGCTGTCAGTCCCTGTGACTCTGTGCCATAAGCTTCCCATTCAGAGTCTGGGGAGGGTGCATTTACTTGTCAGAGCCTAGGTCATGGGCTGCGTTATAACTGCAAGGGAGCCTGGGAAAATAGGTTTCTGGTGACAGAAAAAAATAAGTTTCTCGTTCTGTTCTGGGGGATACTCCCTCAGAATTTGGGGCGAGCTCTCATGTGTAGGGCATGAGGATGGTGGCTACCCAGACAGAATGGCAAAAGTCCACTCCACCTGCAATGGGAATGTGAGGGTGACTGGAAAGTGGATTCCATTCTTACTTAGCAGTAACATCCTGGAACTTGGCACTTGCAGATGTAACCTTTTCAATAGACAGTGATGTGTGTGTTTTTAACTCCCACAATTTGAAGAATTAATGTGATTTTTTTGGGGGGGGTGCTTACTTGGTTTCAAATGAAAAAGGTACTCTGAAGAGGGGAAATGAGAAGGCAGAAACATCTGCAACTTGGCAACCAAAAGAAGCATGAAGAAGAGGTGGGCTGAGTAGCGGAATGTGTAGAAACAAATAGATGGAACCCAGCATCTGTGCTGGGTATGCTGTTTAAAGCCATTACCCCAGAAAAGGAACGGGGGGGGGGCAACCCATTATTGAGTTGCATGATGCATTGGAATGTTGAGCTAATCAGGCAATCTAATTGACTGAACATCTGCAGCTGCTTTATCATTATTCTCAAATGGGCGTTCTCTCTTTGCATGCTGGGGATGCCTCAGTGTCTCCTAGCCTTTCTAATAGAAGCTCACTGGGGGGTTTACATTTTGACTGCTTTTAATTGCACTGAAATTCAGGTGATTAGATTTAAGGTCAAATACAGTAATTTTTTCTTTATTTTGTCTGAACTGCTTTGAAGGAAAGGGTTAGAGAAGTTAAAGTGTCCTGGAGGGAGAGGTACTCCCGGTGACTTGGGTGAAGTGCTCTGTAATTGTGTTAACATAAAGCATCCAGGCAGAGTTCAGTGCTGAGCCAGGGTTGCAAAGGGACAGGCAGAGAGGAAAAACCTTGTGCAGCCAGTGTTTTCAAGAGTATAGAAGCTTTCACCAGCTTATTTTTGAGCAAAAGGATTTACCTTTCTGGCCCCATCATTAGCCCCTCATTTTTTTTCTTTTAAGTTTATTACCTGGATATAATTTGTGTCAATGCCTAGGTCCTAATTATTTTCAGTAATCATTTTCTGGGTGCTGTTGCCATAGCATCTAATTCTTTGGCAAACAGAGAAGAAATAACAATGATGTGTGTGCTTTCCCTTTAGACACCGAAAGAAAGATTTAAAGAGGGAAGAAAACACACAAAAATGAGAAATATAAAAAGGGAGAAAAACAGTATTATTTTGGGAAATTATGAAAATAACACCAGATGCAACAAAAGCAGGTCTAAATTTACTTTTACTCAGATCTGACTGTGTAAAACTCGGATTGTGTTTATTTTCACAGCTAGTCATATATACTAGAATCCATTACCTGCAAATATGTTAGCAATTTTTTTTTGTTTTGTGTTGTCAATTGTTTCTGCTGGGAATGAGAATAAAAAATGATGTGACTGGTGGAAATACGGGGAACATGCCGAGAGGCTTATAGGATCTCAGTCCCAAGGGTTTAGGTGAATTACTGTCCTGGCTGAGTCAGGTTTGTGAGAATAGCTTACTCATATCTTCTGGAAACGTTTTCTAAGGATCATGCAGAGCTGCATTTTGAATGCTAAATCCAATTCAGTCTTTCTTACTTGTGAAATATATGGTCAGTAGAAATAAAAATAAAATGCATTTCTATAAAAAACATGATTGTATGTTCTCTTGGTGTATGAGAAGGCATTTGCTCTATTAAAAAAATGATTTCAGGAAATCATTCATTTATAAAGTACCTGGTGAGTTTTAACTATGCCTGAAGTATTGTAGAAGGTGCTGAGGATGTGATGGCTATACCCAGTCCCTTTCTCATGGAGCTTCCATGTGAAAGGAAAGGAGATGAACAATAAATGTAAAAATAAATGAACAGCGTAAACCAGGGAGTGATAATGGTTATGCGGATGACGCAAGAAGGTTTTGTAATGGAGGAGGTGAGGGATGGAGGACGCTTCTGGAAGGAGGCTTCTCCTGAGTGGAGACCAGAAACATGAGAAGAAAAGCCAGTCTGGGGCAGAAGGAAGATTCGCAGACCGAATTTAGCAAGTGCAGGTACCCTGAGGAGGGAATAAATATGACTTATTTGAAGATCAGGAAGAAGGCCACAGTGGCTGGAGTGTAGTGCAGGAGCCTGAGCATGAAAGAAGAGGAGGTTACAGGGAGAGACAGGGACCAGAGGTGGAGGTTCTTATGGCCCATGGTCAGGAGTCTGGATTTTATTCCATGGACACTGGGAAGCCATTGGAGAGTTTGAAGCCAGGGGCTAAGTGCTGATTTGGTTTTTAAACTTTGGCTACTGAAAGGGGAATGAAAAGGAGGAGGGCAAGAGTAGAAGCAGACTAGTTAAATGTCAATTTCAATAATCCTGTTAAGAGATTAGGGTAGTTCTTCCTGGGCTGATTGCCTGGAGATGGGAGGCATTGATAGATTATTTCTAAATTTCTATAAACTTGTATTTGCATTCATGTATACACATAAATGTGTACATGTGTAAATAGACATAAATTTCATTATGTAATTTATTTCATATGTAAAATTAAAAATTATAAGGCATTTATACAAAAGTAAGACATCAAAGGCATGTATAAAAAATATCTTGACTTCTCTTGAGGTTATCATCAGTAATAACATCATCCATAATAAGGGGGTGAATCCAAAAAAGATAATGCTGTGATTTATGTCAGAGAGTGTTCTGCCTATGTTTTCCTCAGAGAGTTTTATAGTGATCAGTCTACATTTAGGTCTTTAATCTATTTTGAGTTTATTTTTGTGTATGGTGTTATGGAATGTTCTAATTTCATTCTTGTATGT
This sequence comes from Physeter macrocephalus, assembly GCF_002837175.3. NCBI lineage: Eukaryota > Metazoa > Chordata > Mammalia > Artiodactyla > Physeteridae > Physeter > Physeter macrocephalus. The sequence goes on from NC_041231.1 coordinate 20,465,643, forward strand.
GAAGCAGTCTAGTTTTCCCAGCACCACTTATTGAAGAGACTGTCTTTTCTCTATTGTATATTTTTGCCTCCTTTGTTGTACATTAACTAACCATAGGTGTGTGGGTTTATTTCTGGGCTTTCTATCCTGTTCCCCTTGATCTGTATTTCTGTTTTTGTGCCACTACCATACAGTTTGATTACTGTAGCTCTGTAGTATAGTCTGAAGTTATCTTTTTGGATCTACCTGCTAGAGTAATGAAAATAAAATTAAACAAATGGAACCTAATTAAACTTAAAAGCTTTTGCACAGCAAAGGAAATCATAAACAAAGTGGAAAGACAATCCATAGAATGGGAGAAAATACTTGCAAATGAAGTGACTGACAAGAGATTAATCTCCAAAATATACAACCAGCTCATGCAGCTAAATATTAAAAAAAAACCAAACCAATCAAAAAATGGTCAGAAGATCTAAATAGACATTTCTCCAGAGAAGACATACAGATATCCAGAAAGCACGTGGAAAGATGCTCAACATCGCGAATTATTAGAGAAATGCAAATCAAAACTACAATGAGGTATCACCTCATACCGGTCAGAATGGCCATCATCAAAAAATCTACAAACAATAAATGCTGGAGAGGGTGTGGAGAAAAGGGAACCCTCCTACCCTGTTGGTGGGAATGTAAATTGGTACAGCCACTATGGAGAACAGTATGGAGGTTCCTTAAAAAACTAAAAATAGAGCTACCCTATGATCCAGCAATCCCACTCCTGGGCATGTATCTGAAGAAGACCATAATTTGAAAAGATACATGCACCCCGGTGTTCATTGCAGCACTATTTACAATAGCTAGGACATGGAAGCAGCCTAAATGTCCATCGATAGAGGAATGGATAAAGAAAATGTGGTACATATATACAGTGGAATACCACTCAGCCATAAAAAAGAATTAACGGGACATCCCTGGTGGTCCGGTGGTTAAGAATCTGCCTTCCAATGCAGGGGACGCAGGTTCGATCCCTGGTCAGAGAACTAAGATCCCACACGCTGCAGGGCAACTAAGCCTGTGTGCCGCAGCTAGAGAGCCCACGCGCTACAACTAGAGAGAGAAATTGGCACGTCGCAACTAGAGAAGCCCGTGCGCAGCAACACAGAGCCCGTGTGCCACGGAAAGATCCTGCATGCCGCAACTAAGACCCAACACAGCCAAATCAATCAATCAATCAATCAATCAATAACCACTTGTCAAAAAAGAAAAAGAACTGAGTAATGCCATTTGCAGCAACATGGATGGACCTAGAGATTATCATACTAAGTGAAGTAAATCATACAGACAGACAAATACCATATGATACCACTTATGTGTGTAATCTAATTTAAAAAACGATACAAATGAACTTCTTTACAAAACAGAAACAGACTCACAGACTTAGGGAATGAATTTATGGTTACCAAAGAGGAAAGGTGGGGGGTATAAATTAGAAGTTTGGGATTAACATATACACACTACTGTAAATAAAATAGATAATCAACAAGGACCTACTGTATAACACAGGGACCTCTACTCTGTATTCTGTAATAACCTATAGGGGAAAAGAATCTGAAAAAGAACGGATACATATATATGTATAACTGAATCACTTTGCTGTATACCTGAAACTAACACAATGTTTTAAATCAACTGTACTCCAATATAAAATAAAAAATAAATTAAAAAAAATAACACTTGACAGGCAATCACCCTTTACCAGGCACTGCGTTCGGTGCTCTATAGGTATTAACTCATCTAGTCCTCAAGAGGTAGGTGTCATTGTTGTTTCCTGTTCTAGAGGAGGAACTGATGGTAGCCGGCCAGTGAGGTCACTGCTGGGATTTGTACTCAGGGTTGTCTGGCTTCAGAGCCTGGGTGGTGCTGACACTGTGTACTGGCATGATTTACAGTCATCCAGTCCACATGGGTGACAGGAAAAATAACGTGCCTATTGAGTTTCCCTCTTTGAGTAAACGATACAGGATCTTACTTTCCTTGGAGATGCATGTTCTGGACTCAGTGATTGGACTTCTGGATAATTGGAGTGCCCCAGTGTCTTGGATGCTAAATTCCATCATAACCGACACAGTTATCTCCATGATTCTGGTAATGGGTCCCTGAAATACACTTTGGCGAGCCACACAATCTATATTATTATATTAAGCAATTTCATAGTGTGATCAGGAAGCCATCTAAAAGAGACGGAAAAAAATCGAAGTAAAATTAGAATGGCTGCATCTTCATTTCCTCTAAGGAGGCAGACTTTTTTCTTCCTTTACTCTTTTTCTCCTTTGTGCTCTGCACAAGTGCTAAAATATTGCTCAGTGTTGCTTTTCTTTCTTTTCTTTTTTTTTTTTTTTGGTCCAGGTTGGTCGTGTGTGTCTTTGTTTATTTGAATCTTCTATGTTTACCCTTCAGTTCTGTCAAGACTGGCTGCCAGCGACAGAGCTCCCTGCTCGCCGAGGTAGGCTGGGTAAGTCACAAGGTACCCACAGCCACTGCCAAACACCGAAGTCCCTGAGAACATGGGTTCCTCTGAGCTTCTGGGGAGCAAGGCTCTAACGAGGCCCCAGAGGAGCAGGGGTGGCCAGTGCCTCTTTTTCACTGCGGAGGAATCAGCAGCATACCCAGGGTTGTTAATACCAAAAAACCCACTGATGCAGATCATTTGGGTCTTTGTATCTGAAGAATCACAGTTTTTTTTTTTTTTGGAGAAAAGAGCTGAGCAACTCTTCCTCTGCGTTCTTCATTTTGGAGTTCAGGAAACTGAGGTGTAGGCTAGACAAGGAAACTTGGTAAAGCTTCAACAGTGTCAGAACTGGGGCTTAAACCCACTTGTGTGAGTTTTTTCCTAGTAATTTAAATTATGAAGATAATAGCTAATTTTTATTTAGCTCTATGCTTATTACCTTTTGTGCCTTTGATTATTTAGTTCTTAACACGACTCCCTGAGCACAGGTCCTTTTATTCAACACCATGTTACAGGTAAAGAAAATAGTATATATATATATATAAGATATTAAGTAATTTACCCAAAGTCAGAGACAGTAAATAGCAGGTTAAGGACTCAAACTCAAGTGATTCATACCAAAGACTATGAAAATCATCTTTATGCTGTTCTTTTTTCCATTTGACTCTTGAAAAAAGAAAATAGTGTATATATATATAAGATATTAAGTAATTTACCCAAAGTCAGAGACACTAAATAGCAGGTTAAGGACTCAAACTCAAGTGATTCATACCAAAGACTATGAAAATCATCTTTATGCTGTTCTTTTTTCCATTTGACTCTTGAAATGATATATATCTGATTTAAAAAAAAACAGGAGGACTCAGATCATCGTTTTTAATAGATGGCATAGAAATACATGGATGTGTCAGTCACAGTTGTTGAGGAATGTTGCAAAGATTTACTCCTAAAATTGGAAGGTACCTTAGATTGTGTTCTTTGTAAGACCAACTGTGAGGTAGAGATCTGCATATTGGAAGTTTATTTGGGAGTGCTCTCAGGATCAGGCCCTGTGAGAGAATAAAGGAAAGAGGATTGAACCAAGGAAGAAGGCGAACTGTGATGCAGTTACGTTAAAGTCTAAGCCCCTCCTATGGGGAGATCTGGGCTGTGATGGCCCTAGAGGGTTGCTTTGCCCTGAGTCCTAAGATTGTGCCTTTATACCACCTTACAAAAGGCAGTAATTGCACGCAGGCTGTCATTAAGGAGGGAGGAACAACTTTGAGTGAGGTGCTTCTCTTTAGCTGAATCTCTTTAGCTCCCGTACGACTCAGTCACCTGTATTTCGAGTAGCTGAGGTCATGAATGCCTCATTCTGAAGGGACCACTACAGTCCCCCCCTTTTGTTGAACACATCCACTTGCTTTGTATAATAGGTTTTGGAAACAGCTTCTCCAAGATTCTTGTTGGTCTTATTTTTTGGAGAAACTTATCAAAATGTTTTGTCCTATTAGGGGACGGCCAATAGGACAAAATACATTATTTACCTCTGCATTGGGTCTCCAAGTGCAAAATCTGTATATCATTATACAGATAATATATTAAAAACACTGTATAAATAAGTGTTTGTGGAGACAGTTATTGTTTTTCTACTTTACTGTCCATTCTAGATTCTCTTTGGCTGGTATTTCCTTTTTCCTCTTTCTTTGTTTATTGTTTATCTTCTAGCAGAGGACCCTGAAGTGACAAGGTGCAAACTATAACTTAAAGTTCAGTGGGACTCTGGATATGTCCTCTAGTGGAAATGTTCCCTTTCTGGAAACAAAGCTTCTTAAATTATCAGAGTTTCAGAAAATGTAAAGAAGAAATTTTTGATGTGGGTCAGTGAGAGTCACAAGTGAGGCCACTTCTACTTCTATTCCTTAGTTCCTAAATGTATGTGTTCTACTTATTAAGGACATAGCACCATAAAATGGTCATTGATTTAGGGCATATTCTGTGTACTGGAGAAGGATACCTCATTCTTGCAGGGAATCCTCTACAAGCTGATGCCTCACTGTACCTTCGAAATGCCATTACAGTGCTGAGACAACTGGGTATCCATATGCAAAAGAGGTTAGACCACTACCTCATACTATAGGCCAAATTATTTCAAAATAGGGATAGGCTTAACTATAAGAGCTAAAACTATAAAAATCTTAGAAGAAAAGTGTAAATCTCCATGACTTTGGGTTAGGCAGTAGTTTCTTAGATATGTTATCTAAGTGTCAAAAAAAAAGACAAGTTGGACTCTGTCAAAAGCACAACATTTGTGCTTTAAAAGGATACCATTAAAAAAGGGAAAAGACAACCAATAGAATGGGGTAAAATATTTTAAGTCATATACCTGGTAAGAGACTGGTATCCAGAATGAATAAATAACTTTTACAAGGCAACAATAAAAAAGATAAAGAACCCAGTTTTAAAAATGGGCAAAGGATTTGAATAGACATTTCTCTAAAGAAGATATACAGATGTCCAGTAAGCACTTAAAAACATACTCAAGACAGTTAGAAGATTAGCCACTGACTTGGAAAAAATATTTATGAAAGATATTTCTGATAGAGAACCGTTATCCAAAATATACAAAGAACTCTTAAAATTCAGCAATAAGAAAACAACCTGATGAAAAAATGAGTCAAAGATCTTAACAGAGACCTCACCAAGGAAGACATACAGATGGCAAATAAATATGTGAAAAGACGTTCCACATGATATTTCATCAGGGAAATACAAAAGAAAACAACAATGAGATACCACTACATACCTATTAGAATGTCCAAAATCCAGAACACTGACAATACCAAATACTGATGAGGATGTGGAATGACAGTAAGTCTCATTTGTTCCTGGTGGGAATGCAAAATGTAGTAGTCACTTGTAAGACAGATTGACAGTTTATTACAAATGAAACATTCTCTTAGCATACGATCTAGCAACATGTTCCTTGGTCTTTACCCAAAGGATTTGAAAACTTATGTCCATGCAAAGCCCTGTACATGGATGTTTATGGCAGTTTATTAATAATTGCCAAAACACTGAGGCAACTAATATATCCTTCAGTAGATGAATGAATAAATTAAGTATGAAACATACAGGTAGTGGAATATTATTCAGCATCTAAAAAGAAATGAGCTATCAAGTTATGAAAAGATATGGAGGAACTTTAAATGCATATTACTAAGTCAAATGTGCCAATCTGAAAATGTTATATGCTGTGTGATTCCAACTGTATGACATTCTGGAAAAGTCAAAACTACAGAAACACTAAAAAGATCAGTATTTGCCAGGGGTTAAGGGGAAGAGAGGGATGAGTAGGGGGAGCACAGATGACTTTTTTAGGCAGTGAAACTACGCTTTATGATACTTTAATGGTAGATACATGTTATTAAACACTTGCCAAAACCCATAGAAGGTACATCACAAAGAGTGAACCCTAAGGTAAACCGTGGACTTTGGGTGATAATAATGTGTCAATGTAAGTTCATCAGTTGTAACAAATGTACCCCTCCCGTGTGGGAGGTTGATAGTGGAGGAGGCTGTGTGTGTGTGGAGGTGGGGAGTCTACGGGAAATACATGTATTTTCCACTCAATTTTGCTGTGAACTTAAAACCGCTCTAAAATATAAAGTCTGTTTTGAAAAGTGGCCTTTATATTTATCAGGCTGACAGCTTCTTGGTATCTGGAATGTTAAGATAAGTAGCCTTTGTACTATTGCGCCCTCTGGCATCTCCATGGCTGCAGAGTAGTTTTTTTGACCTGAGGTGGTGTTATATGTGAACTCATGTTGGATGATTTAGACACCCGGTAAGCCCTTGTATAGTGGTGCTAGCCTGGACACATGGGCAGAAAAGGCAAACCTATATCTAAAATATAGATCAGTTTCCATTAAGATGAATTACTGCACCTTCCAGTATGGAAGGAGTTTGATATAATCAACCCATTGCCAAGTTGCTTGTTGATTGCTTGCGGGATAGTACCATTCTGGGGCCTCAGCACTGGTCTCTTGATGGCAGGTTGGCCTAGCTCTGGTGAGTGGGGAGGGGAGACCATGCTTTTGGGCCCATCCACAGCCTCTATCTGTGCTGCCATTCCATTCATACATCAGCTCTATGGTAGATGGTGACAAAAGTGGATGATACCATCTGGTGAGCTCTTCTGCCTGACTTGGGTATTTGGTGGCTCTCTGCTGTGTGTTAACTTGTAAGGTCTTCACATTTTGTCCCCACTCCTATTCCTGCTCACATGACTGTTCCCCAGCTTACCCTCCATGGTCTGTAATTCTTTATTATGTTAGGCTCCTGACCAACATAGCCAAACTATTTACCACTGCCTGTCAGTCCATGTATTCTTACCTTGGGGTACTTCTTTCTCTTTTAACAGAAAATGGATGTTCTGCCCATTGTGAAGGTTTTCCTTCACTGCTGTCTTTCAGGGTCATCTCTGATTGAAGATGTGGTGCAGTGGTTTATGTTTGAGTTGCACCCACATACACAACGGGCTGGTCTGTCCCTGCTCATGCTTGATCCCAGGAATGCCATTTTCATGTTATGATGGATTTCTGTTGTGCCTGCTTGACTATATGATTTGGTGGGTTTGACTGAACCCAGGTTGTGATGGTCAGTTGTGTTGCAGTGGTTATATAATGTCCCATTTACTGTCAGGTATCTCTCTTTACCAGGGCTCAGTGGCATTCCTGGGACTTTTTCAAGTGTTGTATAATTCTTCACTGCAGATGGCATGTACTTGCTCCAGGACCCTGAGGGGATATGCTGTGTGATCCTCTTATTGGGACTTGCCAGAAATTTTACAGTGTGTTTACCCACCATTGATACCTCTAAACCCATAGCATCTGCCGGGTCATGTGGCCCTAGGAGAAGGGCCATTTGTGCTACTGCCTTGGTCTGCTGCAGAATCTTTTCCTGCTCTGGGCCCGCTCAACATCGGTAACCTTTGCATCACATGGTGAACAGGTCAGAGAAGTATTCATAACCTTTGCATCACATGGTGAACAGGTCAGAGAAGTATTCATAAGCAAGGAGGCCAAACTGGTGGTGGGAGGTTTGACATACAGTAATTTGTCCTTTACTTTGGTGAAAATGTCCCCACATGCCCTAGATCATGGGATCATAAAAATTAAAAAATTTAAAAAATTTAAAAGTTCGACTATGAGTAAGACCCCTGGATGTTGGGAGGGTTTTCCTCCCACCTTCTGGAACACATGTATTTTATCAGGTTTTTCGTGTTTTTTTTAACATCTTTATTGGAGTGTAATTGCTTTATCACGGTGTGTTAGTTTCTGCTTTATAACATAGTGAATCAGCTATACATACACATATATCCCCATATCTCCTCCCTCTTGCGTCTCCCTCCCACCCTCCCTATCCCACCGCTCTAGGTGGTCACCAAGCACCGAGCTGATCTCCCTGTGCAGGGTTTTTAACATCCTTGACGTATCTTGCTTATTTGGTCTGATTAACATGATGTTATTGGCATAATATCATGTTCTGCAGAGGGTCCACGTTGTCTGGGTCCCTTGAAACTATATTATGTCAATGAGTGGAAGAGTTACCATATCCTTGCGGCAAGACTGAAAAGGTATACTGTTGTCTGTCCCAAGCAACTGCCTGAGAAAAGTATGGAAAACTCAGCAATTCATATTATGAGTCCTACATAATTTCAGTGTCAAAAGCTGTTATGGTGTATTAAAAGGAAGTGACCAAAATACATGTGATTTTAGAAAAACTAATTCTAACTAAAATGTAAAAATTCTAACTAAAATACCAATAATTGGAATTCAGCAGTGTATGAAGAGGATAATAATTCTGACCAAGAAAGGTTTATTCCAGGAAAGTAAGAATATTTTACCGTGTCATCAGTGACAACAAGTTATTTTGGAAAAATCATATGACCATAGTAATCTGATAAGGTCCAATTGCCACTCCTCATTTAATACATAGACAGAATAAAAACAGAAAATATTTAGATATGGGAAAGGCTGTGTACCAAAAATTGTCAAAGCCACATGTATTCATCTAAATTGCCAACCACTAATATTAAAGTAAGAAATAGACAAAGATGCCGTTGATCACCATTATTTCCAAAAGCATGTTATTACCAAATCAACATGATTTGACATAAGAAATAGAGAAATCAATTGGTGGACTAGCATATAGAATCAGAAATAGATACTAGTATTTGTAGGAATTTAATATATACCAAAGTTAGCATTTCACTGTAATGGTAAATGGATGCTCCATTTAAGAAGTAGTACTGGCACAAATGACTATCCATCTGGAGTAAAATTAAGGAGGGCCCCTTACCTTACTGCTTGTGTGTGTGTGTATGTGTGTGTGATAGATAACTAGACAAATATGAATTATATATGGATTAAAGAGTTAAATATGAACAAAATAAAATTGTAGAAGGACATCTAAGAGGCTACATATTTAATTTAGTGTTGAAAAAAGAACTCTTAATCAAATATAGCAACCCAGAAAAAAAATACAGACATATTTTCTGTGTAAAACTTAATGTAAATTAATTAGTTAGAAAGTATTAGCATAAAGAAAATCAGTAGAAAATATATGTTGAGGACAATTTCCAAAGTAGATGACAGGTGCAAAGGGTTAATATCCATAATATACAAAGGGTTCTTACAATTTGACATTTGTAAATTATATGTTTATATGGATAGTTCAATAGAAAAACGAACAAAGAAACAAACTAGCAGTTCATGGAAAAGTAAAACCAAGGAGCTAGCAAATATATAAACAGATGCTCACATTCATGACAGAGCAAAAGTGAAAAGGTGATAACATTTGCTTTCCTGGTAGAAATACAAATTTTTTCACACCTTTAGAAAAGCAATCTGGTGTTGTCTTAAAAATTTTTAAATTACATTTTACATATATTTTCATTTCTGGTAATCTGTTTAATATACATCAAAGTGCATGTGTGTGTGTTACATGAGAGCTATCAAAGCTTTGGAAAGGGTTGAACGCATATACATCTGCTCGTATATTATATAACTATTAAAAATGATGTGTGAGAGTTATGCCATTGACTTGGAGAAATTTTCATCGGGTGCTACTAAGAATAGCAAGTTGCAGAAAAAAACAATACAAATTTTACAAATCAGTGACACTTCATGTAAATATACATGTGTGAATGAATATGTATGTTTGAATGTATACATGTATGTTTAAATAAAATTAAATTAATAAATATGAGGAAAACTGTGGAAGAATACCTGTGCTATTGGCTTATTAACCTGGAAGAAGTGAGATGGGAATGACAGTTATGAGTGTAGATAGGGAAAAGAGGAAGGTGGAGAGAAGTAATAAAAGAAAATAATTTTACTAAATCAAGAAAATTTAAACAAATAAAATGAAATAAAACAGAATAAATGGAAATTTTAAAATTATTTTGGATTCCTGTGAATGTAGATAGTTGTTGAATGATTGCTTAAATTATCCAGAAATGAAAGCAAATCAAGATGAACTTTAAAAAGTTCCTAAGAGGGGCTTCCCTGGTGGCACAGTGGTTGAGAGTCTGCCTGCCGATGCAGGGGACGCGGGTTCGTGCCCCGGTCCGGGAAGATCCCACGTGCCACGGAGCGGGTGGGCCCGTGAGCCATGGCCGCTGAGCCTGCGCGTCCGGAGCCTGTGCTCCGCAACGGGAGAGGCCACGGCCGTGAGAGGCCCGCGTACCGCAAAAAAAAAAAAAAATAAAAATAAATCAAAATAAAAAGTTACTAAGAGATGGTGCAGTTGAGTGGTTAAGAGCAAAGATTGCACCCAGTTCTCAACTCGGTCCTTCATCTCCTGAGTATGGTACATACGGTGCAGGCTATCATAATCAAGACAGCTTTATTGATGTTGTGATTTAAATGGTTCATTTTTTGTTTGTTTTTGATTATCAGGGTTTTTTTCTGGTAGCAAATCACACAACAAATTTATATTATTTGCTTTATATCACTGAATATCTGGGTATCCCTAAACAATGAGTTTCATATTTAAAGAGTCTGTGTTTTGTCAGAACAAAAGAAAAATCAAGAACTTAACCTTGAAATGCAATTTAAATAAAAGATCTTTCCCTTGATCATAATGAATTTATAGCCTAAATTAATGAAGCTACCATGTCTGTGAATTATAAATAAAATAATTACACTGATGCCTGTGAATAGACAGGTGGAGTTTTATGGCCACTTCAGGCGTGGTGGTGGCATTTGAATCTGGTAAAACTGATACCAAATGGATTTTGAGGTATTAAAATATTATGGAGGGTTGATTGGATTCCAAGAGGATGGTTTTCACAAAGCCCTAATTGAGGATGAGGCTGGTCAAATAGCATATGTACCTTCAGAAAATTATTTTGACAAAACTGAAAAGTCTAAATTGACAGCCCATCAGAGATTAGAGAAATGTTTAGGATAGATTTCTATTTAGAAAATTTTAAAGCAAACGGTGGACATTCTTATTTTAGTTTGGGGTAATAGCCACTAACTGCTGTGAGTTAACTAGTGGGTATTTAGAACAATAGCTTTGCAGGGCAAACACCTCAACAGTGTCTCCTGGAACTTGTCATATTGTCATATTGTATATGGTGTTTTAGAATTATGTTAGGTTTTTTTTTTTAAGATTGCTTGTTCTCTACCTTATAATTCTTTTTAAAGACTTCTCCAGGGCTTCCCTGGTGGCGCAGTGGTTGAGAGTCCGTCCGCCTGCCGATGCAGGGGATACGGGTTCGTGCCCCGGTCCGGGAAGATCCCACGTGCCGCGGAGCGGCTGGGCCCGTGAGCCATGGCCGCTGGGCCTGTGCGTCCGGAGCCTGTGCTCCGCAACGGGAGAGGCCACAGCGGTGAGAGGCCCGCGTACCACAAAAAAAAAAAAAAAAAAAAGACTTCTCCATTATTTCTCAACCTCATTATACCAGAGAATCACCTAGGCTATATGTATAAAGCGTACATTCCTCGGTCTCACATTGGTGTCCTCCTTAGTTAATCCAAGGGTGGGAAGCTGGCTGTATAATTGCTTTTTAAAATAAGCATCCCAAGGGATTCCGAAGGGGATGGTTTAAGCCATATCTTTCTAAAAGCCCTCATACGTTCTTTATTTTAGAATAGAAGATTGTCTATCTTCACCCTCTTAACTTTAGAAGATTTGTTATGGACTTATTAATGACAGTGTCTATCCATCATTAAATAACTTTTACTGCAAATGCTAAAAAACTGTATTGCAAATACTACATTAAAAGCAAAACATTCAGACATATGTTCAGTGTTCAGCAAGGTGATCTGAAACTGGATAAAGCCTCCTTTAAATTTCAAAGTTTCTCAAAGTCAGTGAAGTTATACTCTTGAACTGGTCAATGTACATTGTTAGATCTTAAGGTTGTGAGTTCATGTCATAATTTATTGAGAAGAAGTTCTAATAACACCTTTTCCCTTTCAATGCCAGCCTGACCTACCATGTCACTTCCTCTAATTTGTTTCCTACCTTGTGGTCTGTGATCAGTACGGAAAAAACAGTTTGTGTTCTTTCTGACTCTTGCATTCCTGGAGTTTCTGATTAATATATCCTCAATGACTCTACAAACTCCACCATTGCTCATTGAAAGTTTAACTTGAACTTGCCAGTCAAATATGATGAAAAACCATTTGCAAAGAAGTAATAATGTTCTTTCGTGTTCTTTCAGCTGTCTTTGTACTTGACCTTCCTTTCCACTGGAAAGACTCTTAATTTGAGGGCTTGGTTGGATGATCACCACATCGCTGCTCTGTCCAGTTACGTTTCCCATACTGTCTCAGTTGTTCTGCCCGACCTTGGCATTTCTGTGGTCTTCTGATTGGAAAAGTGGGGCTGTCAGGTCTTTGCTAACCATGGTCCACACACAGGTTTGACTATATATCGCCTGTGCTTGTGCAGTTGCTGTAATGAAGTGTCCCTCTGGTTTTTTTGGGGGGATAGAAATAAAAATTAATATCTGTGCATAACATATCAATGTTAAGAATATCTTCCAGGTAAAATTAGATAACAGTATTAAAGATCTAATGTGTAGTACTTGTGACCTTCTACTTAATTAATTTATATCATTAGACCTGGAAATATTTTAGCTTATTCATATTAATTCACATTTCCTGTGAATGACTTTTTTATCTTTCTCCATTTTGGATCTCAGAGTGTTTTCAATTTAACTACTTTTTGTAGAAAAACAATAAGTGTCGTATAACCAACTCTTTGCCAGGAACATTAAATCCCCAAAGTCTTAGCTTGACTATATTATTTTTGAAGTGTTCTCAGAAGATCTGTTAGCACCAGAGTTTATTGTTCCCAAGCAATAAATTTTGTGCTAGTTGTAAACCTTTTCTCTGGTAACATTGTCTTCTTAAATGCCCACGTGTTCTCTTTTATCTTGAAGACCGTATCCCAGTTTCCTACGTGTTTTCAGCCTGTTGAATACTGTGAAACTTAACACACTGTTTTTTACTGTTAAGTCATCTTGGGTAGCATTGAAACTGTATTCTTTTAATGAGTACTTTTTATTTTATAAAGGAAATATAAAGCTATAAGATAACTTTTACAGTTGTAGAAGTAGAAAGAAATAAATAGAATCAGAATTAACGATTTTTTTGCACACTATTTAAATAGTATGTATGAACTGACACGTTTACACTGCTAGCTACAGTCAATCAAGACTGTGTGGCTACTGTTGAGTCATGTCAAACTGGAACAGTCATTGTTTCAGATTCATCATATTATCTAATACTACTTAGTGCATTTTAGTAGAAAAATTAATGATAACTTACTTAATGATTCTCACATAGCTGAGTTGATCAGAATTACATTAAGAACTTTTTCAAATATATACTTTCTCAAGTCTCAGATTTGTCTTGGGTAGATCAAAGACATGTGGATTTCAAAAACTCTCCCTCGTAGTAATCCACTGTTTCAATGGTCTGATTTATCTTATTATAATTTTGCAAGTTGCTACCAGGTTAATTTCCCTGTATCACTTATTTATTCATTCATTCATTCATTCATTCATCCATTTTTGGCTGCACCTTGCAGCTTGTAGGATCTTAGTTCACCGACCAGGGAGGGATTGAACCTGGGCCCCGGCAGTGAAAGTGCCAAGTCCTAACCACTGGACTGCCAGGGAATTCCAAAATCACTTCCTTAAATATATCTTTATTCCAAGACCTTGGTGGTTCCTCATATTTGTAGAAGGAAATTCATACATCGTAGTGTTTCATCAACCCCTCCTCACCCTAGAGAAGGCTGGAATGTGCTACAAATACAGCCTTAATCCTAGCTTATATCATGTACTACAAACCCATGGCCATTGCAGTAAACTCTGGGGTGCTTCCTCTTGAACCCACGGTAGACGCTGGCAGTCAGTCATGGCATTCCTTCCAGGTGAACTCACTTTTGGTCTGAGCACCCTTCTTAACATAGTTTTAGAGAAAGCTATAACCAAACAGTGAGTTGACATGCAAAGTAAAAGCAATTTGCCATCATATTCTAGCTGAACTTTTTGTTCTAGTCTCCATCTTTATAGTGTTTAGGAAAAAAACTGTACTATTTGCTTTTATCGTGAAACATTTCATTCATAGAAAAGCATATATGGTGCATGTACATAATTTATAAAGAACAATAAACTCTCATGAACCCTCTGCACAACTAAGAAAGAGAACATTATCAGTGGCTTTGAAGGCTATTTTATGTTCCTTTCTATCCCAGTCTCTCTCCTAACCCTAGAGGTTGGCACCGTTTGAATTTTACATTTATCATTTTCTTGCTTTTTGTTTTAGTTTTTATTATGTATTCATGTACCTCTGTACAGCTGTTAAGTTTTGTATTTTTTTGAAGTTCACATAAATGGGATTCTACTCTGTTCTTCTGCAGTGTGCTTTTTCATTCAGTATGTTGTTGAGATTTGATTATGTGGATGTGTAAAAGTATACTTCATTAATTCCCTCTGCTCTGTAGTATTCCACTGACTGAATTTACCACAGTTCATTTATCCAGTACTTGTTGAAGGATGTTGGTTTGTTTTATGTTTTTGCTACTACCCATAGTGCTGCTAGGATCGTTTTTGTACATCTTGAAAGGTGTACGTACACGTGCAAGAGTGTCTCTAGTGTGTTTATCCAGAAGAGGAACTTCTGTGCCTTCACTTTTACCAAATGATGGCCCGTTGTCATCCATGGTAGTTAGTATGAAAATACACTCCAACAATCAGGGTATAAGAGTTCTTTTTGTTTCACTGACTCACCAACGCTTGATATTCTCTAACTTTTTAACTTCTGCCGATGGTTTTATCTAGATTATGAGATTTTTGGTAATGTTTGATATTCTTCTTTTTCACTTTTTATATTTTATACAATGAATTTGTATTACTTATTAAATTAAAACCAAAAGTTTAGAATATTTTAAGTGGAAAAAAGTAGGCTACAAAACGATCTGTTATGATTGCAAACATGTAAATAAAATATACTACCCATCTGTATGTGTGTGTGTATATGTATATACACATATAAAATAGACAAATGCTTAATTAATATTGTTTGATTCAGTGAGACCTCTTGGCAGTGTCATTTATTCTTTGCATACTTGTTCGCTTAGGGATTAATTTTGTAGTTTGGATAGAGAGAACCAGAAGAAAGTCTTGGACAGGTAGGAGGTGGTGTAGAGGAGTGAGAATAGAGAGAGAGAACTCGGGATTGTCTACCAGCTGTGTCACTAATAAGCCAAGTGCAAACTGCTTAATCACTCAAACTCAAATTCCTTAGTGTAAGAGTAATGCCTACCTTATCTTTTTGTTTGAAGTTTAAATGAGGTAATCCATGTAAAACACTGTCTGTAGAACATGGCATGTAGTAAATGCTCAGCAAACTTCCGTGAGCATCTGCTTGGAGAAACAGGACGTGCATAAAGCAAATAACAGTACAGGAAACATATACTAACTGCCAAAGCCAGAATGATATATCATTATTCATTCATTCATTCATTCATCCATTTTTGGCTGCACCTTGCAGCTTGTAGAATCTTAGTTCACCGACCAGGGAGGGATTGAACCTGGGCCCCGGCAGTGAAGGTGCCAAGTCCTAACCACTGGACTGCCAGGGAATTCCAAAATCACTTCCTTAAATATATCTTTATTCCAAGACCTTGGTGGTTCCTCATATTTGTAGAAGGAAATTCATACATCGTAGTGTTTCATCAACCCCTCCTCACCCTAGAGAAGGCTGGAATGTGCTACAAATACAGCCTTAATCCTAGCTTATATCATGTACTACAAACCCATGGCCATTGCAGTAAACTCTGGGGTGCTTCCTCTTGAACCCACGGTAGACGCTGGCAGTCAGTCATGGCATTCCTTCCAGGTGAACTCACTTTTGGTCTGAGCACCCTTCTTAACATAGTTTTAGAGAAAGCTATAACCAAACAGTGAGTTGACATGCAAAGTAAAAGCAATTTGCCATCATATTCTAGCTGAACTTTTTGTTCTAGTCTCCATCTTTATAGTGTTTAGGAAAAAAACTGTACTATTTGCTTTTATCGTGAAACATTTCATTCATAGAAAAGCATATATGGTGCATGTACATAATTTATAAAGAACAATAAACTCTCATGAACCCTCTGCACAACTAAGAAAGAGAACATTATCAGTGGCTTTGAAGGCTATTTTATGTTCCTTTCTATCCCAGTCTCTCTCCTAACCCTAGAGGTTGGCACCGTTTGAATTTTACATTTATCATTTTCTTGCTTTTTGTTTTAGTTTTTATTATGTATTCATGTACCTCTGTACAGCTGTTAAGTTTTGTATTTTTTTGAAGTTCACATAAATGGGATTCTACTCTGTTCTTCTGCAGTGTGCTTTTTCATTCAGTATGTTGTTGAGATTTGATTATGTGGATGTGTAAAAGTATACTTCATTAATTCCCTCTGCTCTGTAGTATTCCACTGACTGAATTTACCACAGTTCATTTATCCAGTACTTGTTGAAGGATGTTGGTTTGTTTTATGTTTTTGCTACTACCCATAGTGCTGCTAGGATCGTTTTTGTACATCTTGAAAGGTGTACGTACACGTGCAAGAGTGTCTCTAGTGTGTTTATCCAGAAGAGGAACTTCTGTGCCTTCACTTTTACCAAATGATGGCCCGTTGTCATCCATGGTAGTTAGTATGAAAATACACTCCAACAATCAGGGTATAAGAGTTCTTTTTGTTTCACTGACTCACCAACGCTTGATATTCTCTAACTTTTTAACTTCTGCCGATGGTTTTATCTAGATTATGTGATTTTTGGTAATGTTTGATATTCTTCTTTTTCACTTTTTATATTTTATACAATGAATTTGTATTACTTATTAAATTAAAACCAAAAGTTTAGAATATTTTAAGTGGAAAAAAGTAGGCTACAAAACGATCTGTTATGATTGCAAACATGTAAAGAAAATATACTACCCATCTGTATGTGTGTGTGTATATGTATATACACATATAAAATAGACAAATGCTTAATTAATATTGTTTGATTCAGTGAGACCTCTTGGCAGTGTCATTTATTCTTTGCATACTTGTTCGCTTAGGGATTAATTTTGTAGTTTGGATAGAGAGAACCAGAAGAAAGTCTTGGACAGGTAGGAGGTGGTGTAGAGGAGTGAGAATAGAGAGAGAGAACTCGGGATTGTCTACCAGCTATGTCACTAATAAGCCAAGTTCAAACTGCTTAATCGCTCAAACTCAAATTCCTTAGTGTAAGAGTAATGCCTACCTTATCTTTTTGTTTGAAGTTTAAATGAGGTAATCCATGTAAAACACTGTCTGTAGAACATGGCATGTAGTAAATGCTCAGCAAACTTCCGTGAGCATCTGCTTGGAGAAACAGGACGTGCATAAAGCAAATAACAGTACAGGAAACATATACTAACTGCCAAAGCCAGAATGATATATCATTTTTAATCTAATCAGTGTTCATATAAACTCATTGCTTTAAGGATAGATATATTAAGTGTTGAGCACTACATGAAGGGAAATCCCCCAAACCTGAGGATCTAAAACTGTTCCTTATTATTTGTCTATCCATACTTTTCCACATTACCCTACCCCTTTTCTCACCCTAGAGAAGGCTGGAATGTGCTACAAATACAGCCTTAATCCTAGCTTATATCATGTACTACAAACCCATGGCCATTGCAGTAAACTCTGGGGTGCTTCCTCTTGAACCCACGGTAGACGCTGGCAGTCAGTCATGGCATTCCTTCCAGGTGAACTCACTTTTGGTCTGAGCACCCTTCTTAACATAGTTTTAGAGAAAGCTATAACCAAACAGTGAGTTGACATGCAAAGTAAAAGCAATTTGCCATCATATTCTAGCTGAACTTTTTGTTCTAGTCTCCATCTTTATAGTGTTTAGGAAAAAAACTGTACTATTTGCTTTTATCGTGAAACATTTCATTCATAGAAAAGCATATATGGTGCATGTACATAATTTATAAAGAACAATAAACTCTCATGAACCCTCTGCACAACTAAGAAAGAGAACATTATCAGTGGCTTTGAAGGCTATTTTATGTTCCTTTCTATCCCAGTCTCTCTCCTAACCCTAGAGGTTGGCACCGTTTGAATTTTACATTTATCATTTTCTTGCTTTTTGTTTTAGTTTTTATTATGTATTCATGTACCTCTGTACAGCTGTTAAGTTTTGTATTTTTTTGAAGTTCACATAAATGGGATTCTACTCTGTTCTTCTGCAGTGTGCTTTTTCATTCAGTATGTTGTTGAGATTTGATTATGTGGATGTGTAAAAGTATACTTCATTAATTCCCTCTGCTCTGTAGTATTCCACTGACTGAATTTACCACAGTTCATTTATCCAGTACTTGTTGAAGGATGTTGGTTTGTTTTATGTTTTTGCTACTACCCATAGTGCTGCTAGGATCGTTTTTGTACATCTTGAAAGGTGTACGTACACGTGCAAGAGTGTCTCTAGTGTGTTTATCCAGAAGAGGAACTTCTGTGCCTTCACTTTTACCAAATGATGGCCCGTTGTCATCCATGGTAGTTAGTATGAAAATACACTCCAACAATCAGGGTATAAGAGTTCTTTTTGTTTCACTGACTCACCAACGCTTGATATTCTCTAACTTTTTAACTTCTGCCGATGGTTTTATCTAGATTATGAGATTTTTGGTAATGTTTGATATTCTTCTTTTTCACTTTTTATATTTTATACAATGAATTTGTATTACTTATTAAATTAAAACCAAAAGTTTAGAATATTTTAAGTGGAAAAAAGTAGGCTACAAAACGATCTGTTATGATTGCAAACATGTAAAGAAAATATACTACCCATCTGTATGTGTGTGTGTATATGTATATACACATATAAAATAGACAAATGCTTAATTAATATTGTTTGATTCAGTGAGACCTCTTGGCAGTGTCATTTATTCTTTGCATACTTGTTCGCTTAGGGATTAATTTTGTAGTTTGGATAGAGAGAACCAGAAGAAAGTCTTGGACAGGTAGGAGGTGGTGTAGAGGAGTGAGAATAGAGAGAGAGAACTCGGGATTGTCTACCAGCTATGTCACTAATAAGCCAAGTTCAAACTGCTTAATCGCTCAAACTCAAATTCCTTAGTGTAAGAGTAATGCCTACCTTATCTTTTTGTTTGAAGTTTAAATGAGGTAATCCATGTAAAACACTGTCTGTAGAACATGGCATGTAGTAAATGCTCAGCAAACTTCCGTGAGCATCTGCTTGGAGAAACAGGACGTGCATAAAGCAAATAACAGTACAGGAAACATATACTAACTGCCAAAGCCAGAATGATATATCATTTATAATCTAATCAGTGTTCATATAAACTCATTGCTTTAAGGATAGATATATTAAGTGTTAAGCACTACATGAAGGGAAATCCCCCAAACCTGAGGATCTAAAACTGTTCCTTATTATTTGTCTATCCATACTTTTCCACATTACCCTACCCCTTTTACTGAAGAACCGATGAGGGGAATCGCTGAAAAAAATCTCAGAAAAGAAGTATAAGCAGAAATAGAAACCGGAGAGGAATTACGACGTTCAGAGAGCTGGCTTTCTATTTCAAGTATCTACTTCTTGGAGCATGGATGGCTGCCAGCCCTCAGAGAGAGAAGTGTTTTGCTAGCCATGCACTTCCCTAGTTCTTAGAAACTTCATCTTCTGGAGTGGTACCCTCGTAGAAGACGAGCTTCCCGAACAGAACATGCTTGCATGACAGATCATGCTGGGCTGGATTTTATGTGTGCGGTTCTAGAAGGCTCTCTGCCAGGTCATTCTGTCACTTCTTAGAGCAAACGGAGCCTACTTTCTGAACAAATACAATGTGGAAGTGGGGAGTTAAGCCTTGATATTTAGACCGCATTGTACCTACATGTTCCTTTTTTCCTACTCCTTTCCTGTCTTAGTTCTTCACCCACCCTCTCCGTCCCCTCCTCAGACTCTCAAAGGAGCAAGGAAAGTACAAGCATGTCAGTGAATTCAAATGTAAAAATGAGAAGTGATAACCAGTACGTAACAAAAAAGCAGCACCAGAATTGCATGGTGGAAGTATCTATGTAGGGACTGCCTGGAGGACAGTATATTAAATTATTATTTTGTTGTTGTTCTATCCCAGAAGGAATGGATGTTTTAAACTGATGAAAGACACACATGGATATTTTAGGAAGCAGAAATATAGCAGCGCAGTCCTAAGATTCCACTGGAGTGGACTCCAAGCTACTTTTCAGTAGCTGCGTGATGATAGACATATTACTTCACTCCCTTAAGCCTTAGTTTCCTTCTCTCTAAGTGGGAATAGTCAAAGCCTTTCCCTCAGAGGGCTTTTGGGAGGATTAAATAAGCTCAGTGCCGGGCACAAGACAGTCAATAAATGACAGGAATCAGTATCAGTATTTGACTGTTAATACTTAGAAACATTTCTCAGCACCACTGTTCGGTAGTAAATACTTGCAGTAAATCGAATCCTGAAATTTCAAAGTGACAATCCTGCCGCAAAGGGCACATTAAATAGTAGGATCTCGTTGTCATCATCCATCCTGCGCTAGGTATATGTTCTTTTATGTCAGGCCCATGTCCATGGGAGACGCTCTGTTGAGGGGAAAATATCTTAGTGCACATTGAAATTAATGGGCAGCTTTCATTTTAAAACACGGGAAAAAGATCATTTATAGTGTGAAAAAATCTGTATAATGTGAAAACATCCACTAAACTATTTTTTTTTTTTTTTTTTTTTGTGGTATGCGGGCCTCCCTCTGCTGCGGCCTCTCCCGTTGCGGAGC
>NC_041231.1:20486593-20494614 GCF_002837175.3 Physeter macrocephalus
CCGGACGCGCAGGCCCAGCGGCCACGGCTCACGGGCCCAGCCGCTCCGCGGCACGTGGGGTCTTCCCAGACCGGAGCGCGAACCCGGTTCCCCCGCCTCGGCAGGCGGACGCGCAACCACTGCGCCACCAGGGAAGCCCTAAACTATTTTTTTGATGTACCGAGGGTGATAATCAAAATATTAGGAAGGGCGTGGTATTGCCGGATCAGAATGGGTGGCAACTCGGCATACTTGCCACGGCTGTACTATTTACACCTGAACTAAGGAACAACCTTGAACCTGGCTGAGAGAGTTTGGGTTGCGGCTGCAAATCTTCAGCCATTTCCTGTCTTTTAGTAGCTAGTCCCTGTTGAACCAGCAGCTTTTGTTTTTTTGCTTTTTTTTTTTAACCTGTTTATTGGAGTATAATTGCTTTACAGTGGTGTGTTAGTTTCCGCTTTACAACAAAGTGAATCAGTTATACATATACATATGTTCCCATATCTCTTCCCTCTTGCGTCTCCCTCCCTCCCACCCTCCCTATCGCACCCCTCTAGGTGGTCACAAAGCACCGAGCTGATCTCCCTGGGCTATGCAGCTGCACATCTCCCAAAAAACACACCACCTCCCAAGGACCCGAATATCCACACATCCTTTGGGTCCTTATATCATAAAATATGTAAGTTTGCAACATGCTCAAACGCCCGTAAACATTATCTATTCAAATATACGTGCTCCAATAAAATAGAGCATCTCCAAAATGAACATTAAACACGAAGGTCTTTATTGCAGTACACCAGAATATACCTTTTTTGTTGTTCCTTCAAAGTGTGTTTCAAAGCATCAGTTTTGCTAAATAAAATAATAATGTCTGACCCGACAGATAATTTGGCTCAGGAGGAATAGACGGGGAGAGACTTCTCACAGAAGTTCAGCATTCTCGGCTTTCATAGCTTGTGATAAAACCTTTCACCCTGCTTTCCAACTGCAAAATTAGTAGATTATGTAACCAAAATAAGGAACATTCTTATTGCACCAAAGTGTTTCACAGAGGGTTACTAATTAATCTGCACAAAATCCTTTCAACTAAGTATCACCCCCAAGTTTATGTAAGAGGTGTTAAGGGTTGGAATTGTGACCGCCCCCAAGCCAGGTTCAGATGGCACAAAGAATTCCACTTCCCATATTTCTGTAACTCAGCTTCAGTGTGTGTTTTTTTTTTAATGGCAAACCCTCATCCTGCCTCCCAAGGTGTCCTGTTATATTTCTCAGAGGCTTCACAGAGCCTGTGCCTTGGAAATGAGTGGTAATGACCAAGACTTGGAAGGATGGATCATAGGCCATTCATCCATTAAGGTTGTCTCTCTCCATTGTCTCTTCCGGTCAGGCTGCCTATCCCAGCTCCTGTTTCTTGGCCTCTTTCCCAAGTTCATCTCCCTGAGAGCTCTGGGTTCCTCCCTCTTGAGTCTAGTCACCCCCTGTAGACTTCCAGACCTCCATAAATGAGAAGTATCTTCCTCCTCTGTTCGAGTGTTTGCAGCTGAGGCCTTCCTTGAATCTTCTCAGTGTTTTCTTGGAAACAACTTGTACTTTGGAAGCAATTAGTTGGGAGAACAACTTTAACTTTCCCTTCTGCCTCCTCCTTCCCTGTATCAGGGAATCACAGAGCTAGCAAAAGGGGGATATTCAGGGGAAACAAACCAAGTTTAAAATGTTAACAATAGCCACAGAGGTGAAGATGCCTTTCAGTCTTGTCACCGGCAGCTAGGACTAAAAT
Organism: Physeter macrocephalus; assembly: GCF_002837175.3. NCBI lineage: Eukaryota > Metazoa > Chordata > Mammalia > Artiodactyla > Physeteridae > Physeter > Physeter macrocephalus. The sequence goes on from NC_041231.1 coordinate 20,488,350, forward strand.
TTGGAGGCTCACTGAGTCCTAGCCAGTGGTTCCTGTATTCATCAATGACCCTGCAGCAGAATTACTTTGGGAAGTTAAAAAGAAAAAAAAAAGAAAAAAAAGCAAGCAGTTCTGGGCCTGGTGCCTGGAATTTATGGTGCACTGGGACCAGGGGAATCAGCGTTTCTGCCTAGCTCCCCCAGATGGTCAGATATGTAGCCAAGTGTGGCAACTAGTGCCCTAAATCTGATGTTCATTAATTCCACACATATTGTTTTGAGTGTCAGCTGTGGGCCAAGCACTGCAGTAGGCTTTGGGCATACAGTGGGGTGCACGGAAATGGCTAGGCAGACAGTGTGCGCAGCAGAGCTTATCTCTATGTGAAGAAGAGCGTCTCTGTTAAGAGGAGTTTTGCTATTGCTATTGTTCTGTTTTTTTCTCCCCTGTGACTGTATATCCAGAGACCTCAAATTCCTGGCCTATAGGCCACATCATGTCTACAGGTAAGTTTTGTTAGGCCAGCCCCCTGTTAAAAAAAAATTGCCAACGTGAAAAATAAAAAGACATTAGCAGCTATTTCCTAAAAACTGAAAAGCAGCTGTCCCTTTTTACAGCTGCTTTTCAGCAGCTCCATGCCATCCCCACCTGGCACTTTCACTAACTTACAATGTCTGCCTGGTTCTCATGTTATGAGGATATTAAGAAAATTGTGTATGTGTTCATGAAAACTATGACTTGTTTTTGTTATTTTGAAATGTGAGGGTGCAATGAACAGAACTTGTTGTGGATCTACAAGATGAAACGTGTCTTCATATGTCCACACAGTGGGACTTCATTTGGAGGGTCTAGAGAAGCAGGAAATAAGCAGAATCTGTGTTCTGAACAAACCAGAAATCTTAGAAGTCCATTCCCAGAAGCATATGTACTATAAATGTGTTCCTCCAGGTAGAATTCTAGGTGCTGAAGAAACAGCACTGGTATTCAGGGTTGGACCTTCATCTGCAAATCTGCATGTAGCCTTTTGGTTAAATTCACTTCCATCTCCTAAATCAAACTATGTGGGGAAATGAAACCAGTGATGACTGTTGTGTGAACTGAACTATCTCACCTCTTAGCTGAAGCTGAAGTCTTCACTCAGGTCTTCAAGCTTTTCCTGCCAGTAGTTACAAATGCTTCCCTAACATTTCCCATGTGGCATGCATAGAAACGTTAATATCTGTGTGGCACATCTAGGTAGAGAAGGGAGGCTTCTTGTGGCCAGAGGCAGCCTGTGTACCCAGAGCTGAGGAAATCTCCATTAGGGGCACAGTCTTTGGGACCTTCTAAAGTTTGCTTGCAAAGTTTTGGTTCTTAGACCGGAGGTCATTAGTGGATGAATGAGAACCATCTCATTGAATAAAATGGAATACTTTCCATGTAACAGAGATCTCCTACTCTGAAAACTGAGGGAGATGCATCCTTTCCTTTGTTGTCACACTTCCCCCAATGGAAAGATAAAACAAAATTTAAAAAAATGTATTCCTGGGCTTCCCTGGTGGCGCAGTGGTTGGGAGTCCGCCTGCCGATGCAGGGGACACGGGTTCGTGCCCGGGTCCGGGAAGATCCCACATGCCGCGGAGCGGCTGGGCCCGTGAGCCATGGCCCCTGAGCCTGTGCGTCCGGAGCCTGTGCTCCGCAATGGGAGAGGCCACAATCCGCAAGGGGAGAGGCCACAATAGTGAGAGGCCCGCGTATGGCAAAAAAAAAAAAAAAAAAAAAAAAAATGTATTCCTGATTAGAAAAAATATTGAAATGTTTTTTTTAATATGCAGTGTTGTATATTTCTCGAGGAGCAACAGAATGATCAGTTATGCTTTGCAGAATTTTAAGCAGTTGCGTGCATTTTGGTCAGAGGTTTCAAGATGGATTGTATCTAAATTGCAGACATGTTTTGTTTGGTCAGCACAAATGTTTCCGCGTTGTGGTTTTAAATAGTTGCTTGCTAACATTTGAAAACTAGGAAATCTTATCTAAAGCTCTGTAGGCCTGGGCCTCTCATTGCACCATTAGACAGCCCCTGAGGCTAAGATGGGCACATGCACTCCTGTTCCCAGGCTCCACCCCTCCTTATGGTGTTATGTCATTGCATTCCAGATTATTCCATCCAGGCAGTCAATTTGTGGTTTATGGGCTTCATCCGAACCATTATTTATTTGTTTGATAACAAATAGAGGTTTGTTGCAGTGGGGGAGGGGGCCCGGGGTACTTTTCCTCTCTGTCTCCTCAGCTGAAATTGATACTGTGGATATAAATTCAAGCTGCTATCACAGTTTGCTTCAATTTATATTTACACGTCTGTGTCGATAGAGTGGATGTTTTATACACCTAGATACAGCCCCTAATAGGTGTGAATGCTAAGCAGATAACTATTCACAGCCACGATTAGCATTTCCTAAAGGTGTCAGAGTCACTCCATTCACTGTGATAAAGCAACCTGAAAAAACACAGTCAAGCAGAACAAGTGTTTTAAAAAAAAAGATGTAAGCAGTCCATAAGGTGTTAATGTCTCTTTAAAATCAGTTAGAGACCTATGTTTGAGTTAGTACTTTATTTAAGTCTTTGATTTATCTCCAGTGAAGGTGCCAGTTATATTTAATTTCTTTGAAATAAGAGCAGTAACTTTCAGATCTTGGACACCAAGGAGCTGGCTCATCATATACTCACAATCATATTTAATTCTTACAATAAACCAATTACGTACATACTTACCACCCCCATTTTACAGGTGCAAAATTCGAAGGCAAAAGAGGTTTAAGTAACAAGTAACTTGCCCAAGGTTATACAGCTGCGTGTGTATATACATACACATATACACATACATATATATTTATGCCATATATATGTATACACACACATGTACACACATACTGTGTTCATTCCGCCTCTCATGTTTTTAAACTATTTTTGACTGCCATTCATAGTAAGAAATACTAGTTATTTCCGGTCTTAATGCTTAATATGTTGTCCTTCCATAGTATCATTGTAGAAACCAGTCCTAACCCTTATTTAAACTGAGTACATTTTGATCATTTCTGTTCTATTCAATTTTAGTCTAGTCTAGTCTGTTCTCTCATTTGCTCCCGTAACAAACACACAAACAAATTTTTTTAAAAACCCTATTTATAGCCCTCTAAATGGGACACAACCTAAAGTTTGAAAAACACTGACTTAGAAGTTAGATGTCAAGGAAGCTCTTTCTGGTGGAGTATGTGAGAGAGAATAAAGAGGGCAGATACTTTTAAAATGAGGCCATAATACAGGGGAATTTGCCATCCAGTAATTCATGAAGACATATATTTGTCTCTGTATTCATGTTTTACTTACATCAGAAAGATCTTTGTTTTATTTTACAATAAAAATAATTCTTCAAAACTCCGTATTAAAAAGTACATGGAGATTTTCATGTACGCAAATTATACCTTAAATAACAAAAAATAATAATCAGGTGGAAAGTGGGGTGAGTGGAGCTATAAAAAAACAAGAATGGCAATTTATTGGTATTTGTTGTAGTTGCTGGTGGGTATATGAGTGTTCATTATTCTATAATGTTTACTTTGTATGTGACTGGGGTTTTTCGTAACAAAAATTTATTTTGGAAAAGTAGGTGGGTCAACCATGGTCTTTTATTCTGTTTTCCCACAAGGCTCATGGTTGAATGAGATCAGGACCCTGTAGGTTGAAGTGTGACCTTTATTCTGTAAAGTTGTGAAAAGTAAGTAGCCAGTCTGGACAGAAGCTGGTTTTAGGGTCTTCTGATGCCAAATTGCTCTAAAGTCAGGCTTCTTATTCTGACATGATTGACATTCAGGGTTGGATAATTGTCTGTTGTGGGGAGTTGTCCTTTGCACTGTTGAATTGTAGTGGCCTCCGCCCCTTGGCCTGCATTCTCTAGCTGCCCGTGGAACATCCACACCCCTCCACTCCATAGCTGTGACAACCGAAAACCTCCTCAGACCTGGACAAATGTCCCCTGGTTGAGAACCACTGCCCTAGAGTCTGAACCGATCACCTCACCTTGTGTATATGTCTAGATGAGCTTTGAACAGAGATACAAAGCTTCAGAGAACCACATTCTACCTGTGTCTTAGGGTAAATGAAGAATAGATTAGGCAGAATCATCACAACTAGGGATTGATTTAGTAATACCAGACTCAGACAAGGCCACCTGTGTGAAACTGGGCATGGTTAACTCTTCTCTACGTTAGTTACCTCATCTGTAAAATGGGGATGGTGACAGTTTCTTCTTTGTGGCATTACATGTGTTTATAAGGCACCTAGAATCTTGCCTGGTACACATCAAGTACTTAGGGTTTGCTGTTATTACCTACCTAGAACTTGTTGTGCTGGAATTGTGGTTTAAATGGTCGGGGGATAAGGGGATTCTCTGGAGCACTGTAGTAATGTCATGTTTAGTTACTAGTGTTCCTCAGCATATCTCAGTGCTTAGAGTGTTTAATCTGAGTGTGCTGTCTGAGTAGGAAATGGGGGGTGGGTTCTAGAGCTCCCGAAAATGGGTGAAACCATGGTTTCTAAGTTAATTTACCTCACAAAAAATAAAAATAAAACGGGAAGACAGGACATGCTGAGCATCTCATGCTCTGTGACCCTCTGGAGACACTAATAAAGAGCCACAGAGACCAGCCTGAAATGATCCAGAAAATGTCTCCACCCCAGAGTTCACCTTTTCTCTTATAGTCATTGAATAGTGGCGAATCATCATTGCTCTTTCCTTTTAAAGATATATTGATACTTTGAATCTTGCTCATGTGATTATGGCTGAGGCAGAGTCATTACCATGCAAGTTCTCTCCGGGAAGATTCTCTCCACTAGTAAAATGCACCTTTTGTTTCCTATGTTTTGAATTCTTCCCCTCAGTCTATAAATATGCTCAAGAATTTTCCAACTTAAAAATATCCCTCATTGACTCTCTATCGACCTGCCACCCATCTCTAACCACAGTCCCATCTCTTTTGTTCTGAATTATTGAAAGAGTACCTGATTTTAGCTGTTTCCATTCCTCGCCCTCTATTCACACTTCTACCCACCACAGCGAGGCTGATGCTTCCCAAGGACTGGGCATGATGACCTCACGAAAGGCATTTGCAGGCCTTGATTTACCGCCTCTCTTTCTCTTTTTCCCACTCTAGCTTTCCTTCTTGTTCTTTGTTGCCCTCTTCCTCTCTTTATTTCTACCTTTTTTTGTAAAAAAAAAAAAAAAAAAAAAAAAAGTAGCCTTATTGAGGTATAATTTACATACCATAAAATACACTCACATGAGTGTACAACTCAACGATTTTAGTAAATTCACAGAGTTGTGTGACCATTCCCACGACTCAATTTTAGAATACTTCCATCACCCTAGAAAGAACCCCCCTGCCTATTTTCAGTCACCCCCCATTCCCACTCCCAGCCCCAAGCAATCTATTTCTTTCCGTGATCTCCAGCACGCCCTTGCAAAACTAAACACTCTGCATGCACCCTTAGCTTTCATAACCCAGTCACGCATGAGTTGCATTGGAACTCTAGGCATGTTCCTTTCTGTCATCCTCAAGGGTTTGATCTTCCTCTGCTCACACCCTGAACACTGGGCTTCTCCATCTTTTTGTCTCAGCCCGCTGTCTCTGGATTTTCTGTGAGTCATTTCACTCACTCCCGTGAATCACCTCTGGTACTAGGTTTTGCCGATGGGGTTACATTTCCCCATACCTGTCTCCTTGCCTTTCTCCTAGGTTAGCCCTCCCTCTTCTTTTAAGAATTACCTCAGATGCCACCTATACTCTAGAGTCTTCCCATTTTCTAACCACCATTCCTATTCCTTATCTATAACTATACCTTAAAGAAACGTAGTTCATGAGCTATGACCCTCAAGCAACTTTATTGTCTCTCTTTGTCCCCTTAGGTTCTTTCTGTGAATTTCTTTTCTTAGTTCCTCTCCTGCCCCTGGAAGAAAACCCCAGTAGCCCTGTCCAGTCCATATTTGGTGATGCTTAAGTACCCGATGTAATTTCAATCCAAAAATTATAATATTCTGTCCTGTTTAATAGCTACAACTTAGAACTCGATTTAAAGATAAAACTAGGGCTTCCCTGGTGGCGCAGTGGTTGCGCATCCGCCTGCCGATGCAGGGGAACAGGGTTCGCGCCCCGGTCCGGGAGGATCCCACATGCCGCGGAGCGGCTGGGCCCGTGAGCCGTGGCCGCTGAGCCTGCGCGTCCGGAGCCTGTGCTCCGCAACGGGAGAGGCCACA
>NC_041231.1:20495377-20497488 GCF_002837175.3 Physeter macrocephalus
AGAGGCCACGACAGTGAGAGGCCCGCGTACCGCAAAAAAAAAAAAAAGATAAAACTAATCTCCCTCACTACTGCTTCGTTGCTGCAGAGGGGAAGTCTGCAATCACAGAAAGAATGTTTTGGCTTCTTTTCTCACCTAGTATGTCTACATCTCCTCCCCGTAACTTGCTGTTTCTAGTTCTGATTACTGTGTTGCAAAGGAAGAGAAGAGGGGGCAGCATGTTTCACCTGATTGATTCCGTTGTGATTTAGGATCATGGCACTTTGGACTTACCGGGAGTGTAGAACTGGTGTTTTCTTTCAGTGGTTCTCTCCTTAGATGCCCTACCTTTCCTGTGGAAGGTCTTCCCCTGCCCCACCCCGCTGATTCTCTTGCTTTGGGTGATTGACAGCAGCATCCCCCCAGGCACTCCCGGGTGTGTGTCTGGCTCACAGAACATACCATGGATTCTGTACCCGTAATGTCTCTGAGGATCCATCTCCTTCATAAATTGCAATCTTCTATTCTGCTTAGCCTACTCTTTTTCCTTAGTGTGATCCTAGACCCCTGCATCCCTCAAAATGCAGCTCTCTGTGGTCTCCTTATAGCATGTCCCCCCTCAGTGGGTTTAAAGGAAACCCTCCTCCCTCCCCCTGAGTGGGTAGAACTCATCAGAATTCTCTCCGGAGAAGCTTTTCTCAAATCCTCTACTGAGGCTCCAGACATCTCTGATGTGAGCAAGGGTTTCAGAGCCAGACAAATGATTTTGCAGTATCTCCTCTGAAAATTTGTTCCTCATTCTGTTCTGGCACCTGCCTCACCTTTAGGGTGTAACACTGCTATGTCTTGGAGACTGAAGAAGGAACTTCCTATTAACACCCTATTACAGACCTCTCTCCTCTGGTCCAGAAGCTTGTATTAAAATGTTTCTGAGTCAGTTTGCTTCTTGAGAGTTTAAGTACCTGGAGGTCAAAGATGATGATTTATTTTAAAATATTCTCTCTGTGCTTGTACCTGACATGCAGTAGGCACTCAGGAAATGTGAGTTTTCTCACCAAGATCATTCTCCTTTATCCAAAATTACAAGGTAAGAAAAAAAGAAAGTATGGCCTTGCTTGGTGTGCACAACCAGACTACCTGCTGAGTACTGCTTCATCCTGGCCAAAAAGCACTTTTTAGCCCTTTTCAACCTCTTGACCCCTTTCTGCTTGACCCTCACAACAAAATTATTTACATATTTTTGAACCTATTGTCATGTTAGAAATGGAGATTTTTTTTCCCTTTTTCCAAATATTTGGTAGTGTTTTGAGAAATCAATATGTGGCCATCGTAGAAAATTTAAAATATATAAAAGAATGTAGAGAGAAAAGTAGTTTACCTGGTTTCTGTTTCAAAATACACAGTTCCCCTCCCTAGAGACAACTGCTTTCTCCAGTTCTTGAATATTCTTTCAAATTCTTTGCGCTCATAAATGTATAGAAGTGTATATTTTTTGACTCCGTACGAAAGGCATCATACTTTTCACATATTGTGTTGTATCTTATGTTCGTGGCTTAGTGTATCCTTGAGATTTCTTGATTTAATCCCAAACAGAGTTGTTGCATTCTTCTCAATTCTTGCCTACAGTAGGGATGGTACCTTATCACAGTGTATATGCTTGAAATCAAGCAGAAGGGTTATTTATTTAAATAGTCCAGTACTTTCCCTTTATAAAAGAAATTTAATTTGTTAAAAATGTAATGAATTTAAGTGACATTTAATGCAGTATCAGTTATAGAACTAGTTTCAGTTGCCAACTGTATTAATACAAACCTTTAAAAGTATATAAATGATCAGGAGAAAAACAAATATTGTATATTAACACATATATGTGGAATCTGAAAAAATTGGTATAGATGATCTTATTTACAAAGCATAAATAGAGACACAGAGGTAGAGAACAAACGTATGGATACCAAGGCAGAAGGGGAGGGGTAGGATGAATTGGGGGATTGGGATTGACATATATACACTATTGATGCTGTGTATAAAATAAATAACTAGGGGCTTCACTTGTGGCGCACTGGTTGCGCGTCCGCCTGCCGATGCAGGGGGACCGGGTTCGCGCCCCGGTCTGGGAGGATCCCACATGC
>NC_041231.1:20497512-20514207 GCF_002837175.3 Physeter macrocephalus
CGTGAGCCGTGGCCGCTGAGCCTGGGCGTCCGGAGCCTGTGCTCCGCAACGGGAGAGGCTGCAACAGGGGGAGGCCCACATACCACAAAAAAAAATAATAATAATAAATAAATAAATAAATAAATAACTAATGAGAACCTACTGTATAGCAGAGGGAACTCTACTCAGTGCTCTGTGGTGACCTAAATGGGGAGGAAATCCAAAAAAGGAGGGCTATATTTATACGTATAGTTGATTCACTTTGCTGTACAGTAGAAACTAACACAACATTGTAAAGCACCTATACTCCCATAAAAAGTAAAAAGTAAATAAATAAAAATATATAAAAGATCAGGTTATACTTTATGGTTCCCTAACAATCTGACTGTATAAACATTCCATTTGCTACATATGGTGTGAAAAATAATTGAAAATACAGACGTTCTGTCTTTATTTATCTTGGGTAAATGTCTTAACCCATGTGTGTCTTTGTTTCTTTATCTGAAAAATGGGGGTGATAATAGAATGAGCCTCACGGATTGTTGAGAGGGTGAAGTGGGTTAATGTATGAAACAATATCTGGGAAATAACAAGCAATAAAAGGTAATGATATCACAGTTCATTTTCCTTTCTAATATTTGGAATATTGTCTTTGTAGAAAAGCATTGGCATCATATGGTGTTTTTTTTTTAATAAATTTATTTTATTTATTTTGGCTGCATTGGGTCTTCATTGCTGTGCGCAGGCTTCCTGTAGATGTGGTGAGTGGGGGCTACTCTTTGTTGCGGTGCACGGGCTTCTCATTGCGGTGGCTTCTCTTCTTGCAGAGCATGGGCTCTAGGTGTGTGTGCTTCAGTAGTTATGGCATGAGGGCTCAGTAGTTGTGGCGCATGGGCTTAATTGCTCCGCGGCACGTGGGATCTTCCCAGACCAGGGCTCAAACGCTTGTCCCCTGCATTGGCAGGCGGATTTTTAACCACTGCACCACCAGGGAAGTCCCTGCATCATATGGTTTTTAAACTATTTTTAAATTCTAAATAAATATATAGTGGCAAGGAATGTTGTGATGTAGGCTTAAGAAGGTTCCATTGCTCCTCATTACCATATCATGAGGTCTACAGTAATTTCCCATTCAGTAAGAAAGGAAGAAAACCCATGCAGCATTTATAATTATGGAAATTTGTCTTTGTTCATTTTTTCTTTGTTTAAGTTAGAAAATGTCAAGGATAAGTATATAGCAGAATTTGCTTATCGTTTAGTTTTCTAGTTATCATTAAATGTGGTAGGACCCAAAAGTCCAAGTCCCAGGGCAGGGTTCTTTTCACTGGAAGAATTAAATTAAAAAAAATATCCCCACGAGAGCACCTTCATTCTGACTACCTTGGAAAAACGTTGGACAGTGTCAGTCTTTTTTTTAAGGATGAAGATTCCATTAGAAGATCCTGCAACTTTTCAAAACTTGGACCTGCTCCAAAACACAACATGCTTCAAGGGTTGTTCTTGCAGGCCAAGTAGTAGTCACCTATGATTGGAGAGATGTTTGTAAAAACATTGTGCCCTGGAAATGGCCACGTTTAGTTTGAGGCTTAAAGGAAAGCAAGAGAATTGAAGTAAACCCTCTGTCAAGTATACTTAGAAATAATGACATGTTGTCTAATATTTTGAAGGAAGAAACCAGTTGGCATGATTTTGTAGCTGTGTCTTTTCTCTTCACCTTGCAGTTGCATGAAATTAGTGGAGCCAACTGAAAAATGGAATTGCAGTTTTTTCTGCGGTGGTATCAGTGAAACTATTTTTGAGTTGAGGACACAGAGATCTCTTGCGTTGACAGAGAAGACCTCGTTGAGTTGAGGACAAAGTAAAAAGAGGCTCTGAAATCAACATAAGGTGCCTCAGAGTGTTCTGGCAGTATTTTTATATAGCTGATTCATCGACTGCAATGTATGCCCAAAAAGAGGTCTGATTTGCTTTGCTACTGCCTGTGTACACTGATTGCTAAAAGATCAAAAGAAAAAAATTAACTGGTTGTCAGAGATGAGATGCCTCTCCATACCGAAAACAGGTTCATGATTTCAACTTATTTATCAAGCTTTTCAACAGTGACCTTCTCAGGAACAATTATTTTTCAACATAATTTTTTTCTTTTCAATCTGCATAATTTATACTTAATTCCATTTTGATGAAGTCGTCATTAATTTCTGCATGAACAAAGAAACAAGAAATAAATCTCCAAATACATATATATACATATATATACATATATACATATACAAATGCATATATATACACCCACACACATATGTGTTTAATATATACACCCATTATATAGGCACACACACATGTAATAGCTATGTAAAAGAAATTATTCTCCAGTGTAATAAAACAAATTGTGTACAAAACAAAAGTTAGCTTATGTCAGTCTATCTGTATTTGGAGTAGAGAGGTAAGAGGGTCCATAGATTTGGCTGATTTCTCAAAAAGGACCTTAACCTAAAAAAGTTATGAATCACTGTTGTTTTGCAGATTGTAGTCTAGTTGGAGAGAAAAGCCATAGTCTCTGTAACTATAATGGGAGGTGTTGAAAGTGCTGAGGGTTGGAGGAAGGACTCTAAAGGGCTGTAGGTGTCCTCAAGAGCATGAGATAGATGGCTTCTAGCTGGCATTTGCCTTATTTGATGATTGTGCTACTGTAAATACAGAGCTGTTAGTGTGAAGGTAACATCAACCTGGGCACATTATAGTCTCCCCTCTTCTTAGCTGCGGAACACTTACGAACTGTAGGGAGGATGTGTGTGGAGTTGTCAAGAATGTTGGACTTCGAGCCCAGTATTCATGTGAATTTCATCCCCTGTCTGTTCAGTTTCAGCAGGAAAGAGGTATAGTATGCACAGTGGATCAACTACATTTCTGGAAGACGTGCAGATCCTGAATGAGTGAATGATTATGATTATGAATGAAAACAAAGTGGGTGTATGAATCCTGATTTCTGAACTGGCAGGATGTGCAGTCTTATCAAGTATTAAACTCATTTATTCATCGACTACCATGGTATTATGTTGTATACCACGGTAGTGAGCTAATTTCTCTACAAGACTCACAGTACAACACCATAGGCGTCAAACTTTTATGCATTAATGATTAAATATTTTACTGTACTAAAAGGCTCTAATCTGCTCAAGGTTTTTTGTGGTTTTTTTGGTACAGGTTGGGAATAATGTATATTCATGAATAGATTTTGTTTCTCAAATGTCAGAGTTGGAGGTGAGTTTTTTGGATATGAGAGCTGTGTTCAGCAGTCCTCTCAACAAAATTGCTGTAGGGTTTGTCTCTTTGAAAAGGAGAATGCGCGTTAGGTACCCGTTACTCTGATATAAATGAAGTCAAATCATTCTCACACCTAAACTTTCCACCTCATAAAGAAGCTTAACTCTGAGCATTTGCCAAGACTGCATTCAGAGCTGTGTATGTATATTCAATATAAATATATATCAGGGGCTTCCCTGGTGGCGCAGTGGTTGCGCGTCCGCCTGCCGATGCAGGGGGGCCGGGTTCGCGCCCCGGTCTGGGAGGATCCCACATGCCGCGGAGCGGCTGGGCCCGTGAGCCATGGCCGCTGAGCCTGCGCGTCCGGAGCCTGTGCTCCGCTATGGGAGAGGCCACAACAGTGAGAGGCCCGCGTACCGCAAAAAAAAAAATAAATAAATAAATCAAAATAAAAAGTTACTAAGAGATGGTGCAGTTGAGTGGTTAAGAGCAAAGATTGCACCCAGTTCTGAGTTGACATTAAGAATAGATAGTACAGTTGTTAATATATACTAAATTTGGGGGCTTTTTAAAGACCACCATGAGAAATGTGTTGTGAATTTATTGAGCTTTAACCCCTAGAAGCAAATGTCTGTTAGCAGAGAAAATTCTAAAGGGTATCTCTTTTTTTCTTTGATTTAAAACATTCCTGTGAATAGTAGAATATTTTTATTGTAGCAGATGACATTTTGATTCATATCTGTCTTGCTTCAGTAGCTTCATTTGTTTTTATTTTAATTTGGTGATTTCAGAAGTGGTACGAGCTTTTTTTATATGACCTTTCTCTCTGTGACAATACTTGCCAACACTGAGAAGTCAGGTCATGACTGTATTAATTACCTTCATTATTTATAAAGTCAGTGCCCTACTTTAGCATTGATTAAAAATGAGCAACATAATTTTTAAAAATAGTATTCCTAAGTGAAGTTTCTTTTTATCTTTGAACTTTATACAGTGTGTGCCTGTGTGTATGTGTATGTGTGTGAACCAATATAAGAATATTGGAATATCCATATTTCTTCTCTTAAATTAGATAGTTTGGTTAATATTGTCTAGCTTCTGACTTCTATGAATTTGAAGGCAAGAACGAAATTGGTGTGTTGCAAAATGTGTTGTCTTTTTATCCTTTTAAGCCTGATACAGACTATAATATTGTCTGATTTGAATGTTCATTGTAAATCTGATCATGTCAACTCCTGGTTAAAATTGTACTGCGTTTTCAAAGGGCTTTATCCTGATACTAATATTCTTAGCCAGGCATAGAAGCTTGACCCCTATTATACATCTGCAGTCTCATTTCACACCACAGTGAACTTGGCCATCTGCATTCTATCTCATCAATCTTCTTTCTGTTCGTACAATAAGCCATGAACACTGAAGCCACAGGGCCTTTTGCATATTCTATTCTTTACGCCCAGGGGTGATTGCCAAAATATTTAACCAGCAGTAGGGACATGGGCACTGACCAATCAGAAGTGACATGGGCTAGAGCAGAATTCTGGAAACCCCCTGTTGAGCCAGTCACTAATTTTTAGGTGGTACATCTAGTTGGTGGGGTGGGGTTCTGGGCCAGCCTGGGAGACAGGGTGGTTAATTGATAGGAGAGGGTCCAGACAGTGGCTACTCACCATCCTGTTTACCAACTCAAGGCCATACCAAATCTTTGTCTATACCTGGAAAATTTCTTCCTTTTCTCACCCTGCAAAACATACACACATCTGATTATGTCATCTCTTCTTTTCTTCCATTTCACTGCAGTTCTTCAGAGGAGCTTCTCCTGACCTTCCTGATGAGGGTTGTTCTCATTGAGATTTTCACGAGACACTCCTATCCCTTCATTGTACCTTTCACAGTGGTCAGTTTACGTATACTTTGTACGTAATTGAATCATATATCACTCCCATTCGTTTGTATATTCCATGAGGGCAGGGATCATCAATTATCTGACAACCCCATCTTCATCTTCCTCCAGAATTAAAATTCCAGCACCTAATAGGAGCTTAATAAATATTTATTGAATGAATGAATTTTCAAAAAGACTTTAGGACTTCTTTCAACATTCTTATACTTCGCAAACGTAGCTGATATGCGTGTTAGTTGTGGGATGCATTGTTGGGAAGATAACTTTTTTTTAAAAAATTTACCATCTACTTAATGCCTTCTTATACATTTTTCTGAAATAATTTTCAAGTGGTGGCTAGATCCCATGCTGTGACTTATCTTTTCTTTCCATAGAAATGCTTCTCACTCACTTGATGACCAGTGAAATGGTTTAATCTCCCAAATTGACTTATTCATTTTTCTTAAAGCTCAGCAAGAAAAATTACTTAAAAGCCTAAAATGATGCACAGGGTGTTAGAAACATTGCAGCAACCAGTGGTGGAAAAGCTGTGGTCCTACTTTCAAAGATGTTATCAGTCTAGTAATTTTCTCCTTATCCTACTTACAAGTGTTTATAATAGTTTCGTTTCCCATTGCAGTATTAGAACATAGACCATATGTTTTGTTCTCTGTATGACATAGAGCAAAGCCTCACACATTTATATGGATGCATTTTAATGATTGTGTTGATGTTACTACAGGATCTTCTGCTAAAGTTTGTCCTTTTTTCTTGAAAATTCCAACAACCTGTTCTTTTTAAGTCTATTATTTTGTTATTACCAAATTCTTTCTAAGTCCATTTAATGTATAAACTGGATAGCTTAAACGCCTCCAAGAATGAAATACTAGTTTGATATTGTTTTTCTCCTCAAGGCTTTTCTGTGTTTGAGACTTAACCGTTGTCCCCAGACTTTAATATACCTTGCAACTGCTGCCTAACTTTTTATGAATATTTGACATTTCATGTATCATATTACTGCATTTAATGTTTCCAACGGCTTTTATGAATAATTGTCATTGTATTTTATTTGAAAAGTTTAAAAAATTTTTTTGCTTTTCTACTGTGTATATATGTGTGTATGTCATCCTTCTCATGATTTCTGGACTACGGTTTTCTCACATGCATGATTAGAAGGAAGTTATGGTGGTTATGGCTGTCATGTTTAAGTGTAATCTAGAATGATTTAAGTTATTATTCAACTTAGTAATTGAAAATAATTATGGATACAAAATGTCTTACTGATTAATCAGGAAAAAGGAAGGCAGGCTAGGTGTCTGAAAGCCTTTGATTCAAGTGGGGGAAATCAACCACTGGAAAGGCTTGAGAAGTAATTATTGAATGAAGTAGAATGTGTGTCCTTCCTTGTATACTTAAATAATTTCATGATTTTGGCCATAAGTCTCCTGGGACTGAATGCTATTGAAAATAGCTTCAAAATGTCTCAGTTTCATATGTACAGTGTAACAGACAGACACCACATGTGACTCTTGCCATTATCACTTAAGTGCGCACATCACTTCCACTTGCCACCAAATGCATTTTTTGAATGGACCTAATGTTTTTTGTGTGTGTGTGTTTTTTTTGTTTTTTTTTTTTGCCTCTGAAGCCATTTTGCTGTCCCTATGAGAGGCTAGAGGTGCTGGATCATTAATACTCCCTGAAAATAGCCTCCAGATGATGACTCATGGGAGTTGGTGTATAAATACCCCAGATCCCTTGCCCCTTGGCAAGGATAACTGGACAGCTGAAGCATAACTCTGGGATTACTCTGAGGCATACGTTCTACACAGGCTGGACTTCCAGAGTTTCCCCAAAAGGAGTAAGCTGTACTTACACACAGGGGTTGATGGGTTCATATCTTACCCTTTATTGGCTGCCTTCCTCTCCCTCTCTTACTTCGCCAGGTCCTGACCGTTTTTGTCATTCATCTCTCAAGTAAACTGCTTGCACTTGATTTCATTTTGCAGTGTTTGCATTAAGGGGAACCTAAAGTAAGACGCTTGCAATTTGTAGTAATGGGGACAGTTAGAAATGGGCACAGATCCCCTGATGGTGTCTGTTGCCAACGTGCAGTTCTCAGAGGAGTAGTTCTCAATAGTATTTCCACCTGTTTCAGATTCCCATGCGCCAAGTCAGAGTTATGCCGAAATCCCAGAATTCTAGCCATTCCACCACTTACTCCCCTCGTCTTCCCCAAGAATGTATATTATATTGCAAGTGAACAAGAGCAGCATTACTGTAGGAATAAATGATTTAATATACTATTTTAAGTATGTAACTTGCAAGATGTCATATTTTCACTCTTGAAATTATTATTATTTGGAACACATTTAATTATAATTGAATACATCACATCACATGGCAGGATCCATAGTTAAGAACCACTGAGATTTCTCTCGTTTGCTTAGCAACAACTAAGACAACCCAATCTATAGCAGCTACTGACTGAGAGTTGTACACCTTCTCTGCTAAAATGGTTGACATGAAAGTCATTCATTTCCCTGTGTGGAACCAGCTGAGTTTTAGCAATCGAAAAAAGTTTCTCTTATTTTAAATGTGTGCATCCAGCCTACTTGATCATTAACCATGCAGTTTAGGTTAGTTTCAAATGGCCAATGAAAATGACACAGGGTATTCACACAATTATTTACTCTCAGCCACCACATTCAAGTTTATGAAAATTCAGGAAAGCAAAAAATAAAGTAGTTTCATTTGCAAGATGCTCATACGGAACAATTTTCATCATTAGCAATTTTTTTAACATCTTTATTGGAGTATAATTGCTTTACAATGTTGTGTTAGTTTCTGCTTTATAACAAAGTGAATCAGTTATACATATACATATGTTCCCATATCTCTTCCCTCTTGTGTCTCCCTCCCTCCCACCCTCCCTATCCCACACCTCCAGGTGGTCACAAAGCACCGAGCTATCTCCCTGCGCTATGTGGCTGCTTACCACTAGTTACCTATTTTACTTTTGGTAGTGTATATATGTCCACATCACTCTCTCACTTCATGCCACTCTCTCACTTTGTCACAGCTTACCCTTCTCCCTCCCCATAGCCTCAAGTCCATGCTCTAGTAGGTCAGTGTCTTTATTCCCGTCTTACCCCTAGGTTCTTCGTGACCTTTTTTTTTCTCTTAGATTCTGTATATATGTGTTAGCATACAGTATTTGTTTTTCTCTTTCTGACTTACTTCACTCTGTGTGCCAGACTAGGTCCATCCACCTCACTACAAATAACTCAATTTTGTTTCTTTTTATGGCTGAGTAATATTCCATTGTATATATGTGCCACATCTTCTTTATCCATTCATCTGTTGATGGACACTGAGGTTTCTTCCATGTCCGGCTATTGTAAATAGAGCTGCAATGAACATTTTGGTACATGACTCTTTTTGAATTATGGTTTTCTCAGGTTATATGCCCAGTAGTGGGATTGCTGGGTCGTATGGTAGTTCTATTTGTAGTTTTTTAAGGAACCTCCATACTGTTCTCCATAGTGGCTGTATCAATTTACATTCCCACCAACAGTGCAAGAGTGTTCCCTTTTCTCCACACCCTCTCCAGCATTTTTTGTTTCTAGATTTTTTGATGATGGCCATTCTGACCAATGTGAGACGATATCTCATTGTAGTTTTGATTTGCATTTCTCTAATGATTAACATCATTGGCATTTTTAAAATTCAACGTATGTAATTGAGGGCTTTCTGCAATTGTTTTTGAAAAAACAGGCTTAAAGTGAACATTGATAATGTTATTTATAATTTATATGCCTATGAGGGATTCAGAGACTATGAAAAGCAGTGTTTCAAGATATCAAATCTGCTGATTTGACTCTTAGTTTAACGAAAAATATTATCATGAGAGAAAATGAGAAAAGTTACAATTTCAGGGTAATATTTTACTTGTTGTAATTACTATCTAGCAAAAGTTTCAATACTTAATAAACTAATATTTAATATTTTAGTATTATCAAACATTTCTAATTTTGTGAAGCCTCTCTGTCTGCCTATCAGTTACATAAAGAGTTTTTTAAGTATCTACATATCATACATCTTTTTTGCACCAAAAAAGGTTCATTTCATTTGGGGATTTTCCGTGGTTGAGAGTGGTACAGTTTTATGAAAAGAAGAAAATGTATGTTTTAAAGCAATTCATTTTTTCAAGTCTGACTTCTTTGTATATTTATTTTACAGATTAAAGGGTTCACCTGAAGACACAGCATTCTATTCATCAGAGACTGGACAAGAGTTGCTCTTGCTTTTGGCAATTAAAGATGATGTTGTCATGGAAACAGTTGATCCTGCTTTCATTCATTGGCTGCCTAGGAGGTAACAATAAGCTATATTTTCTAAATTGAAGTTAGAACTATACTTGAGTCATTTGTTAAATAATTTTTAAATGTTGAACTAATCCTCCACAAGTCTTTTTTTTGTCCCAGAAAGGAAATTCTAATTTTCTCTTCTGATAACTGGATTCTCATTGTGCTCCCTAATGTTTGCAGACCATTATATTTTCATTACAAATATAATGGCATTTAATATCATGGATCTAATAAGAACCTGCTGTATAAAAAATAAATAAAATAAAATTTAAATTAAAAAAAGAATAGATACATGTGTGCAAAAAATATTATGGATCTACTGTAGTGTTATGAATATAACAATTAATAAGAATTTGAGAATGTTAATTCATGACTTTTTTACCAAAATGGCTAAATCTTGTAATCCGTAGTGTAAAGGGAAAATACAGATTTTCAAGAATGTCAGTATTTTCATATCTAATCTTAAAAACAATACTATTTTTCTTTCAGCAAATAACTTATTTAAGCAACCAAAAATAAGGACAGAATTTTTATTTGTTAATTTTGAAAATTTGAAGTTTAGAACAAAACAGAAAGAAAAAGGAATATTTCTCATATATTCACCATACAAAAGCAACTCTGAAAAATCATTTGATGCATTTCCTTTTTGTTCATTTTGTTTCATTTTCTTGAACAGTGGAAGAGTAAGACAAGGATTTTTTTTAATGAAGTAACGTGTACAACGGTTAGTTTTTGGCTTTTTTTTTTTGTGGTACGCGGGCCTCTCACCGCTGTGGTCTCTCCTGTTGCGGAGCACAGGCTCTGGACGCACAGGCTCAGTGGCCATGGCTCATGGGCCCAACCGCTCTGCGGCATGTGGGATCTTCCCAGACCCGTGCACGAACCCATGTCCCCTGCATTGGCAGGCGGATTCTCAACCACTGCGCCACCAGGGAATCCCAACAACGATGAGTTTTTTACTTTATTTTATTGTATTTTATTTTTTTATTGGGGTATAGTTGTTTTACATTGTTGTGTTTCTACTGTACAGCAAAGTGGAGTTCCCTGTGCTGTACAGCAGTTTCTCATTAGTTAGCTATTTTATACATATTAGTGTATATATGTCAGTCCCAGGCTCCCAATTCATTCCACCCACTCTTTCCCCCCTTGGTGTCCATACATTTGCTCTCTACGTCTGAACGATTAGTTTTTTACTTTATTTTATTGTATTTTATTTTTTTATTGGGGTATAGTTGTTTTACAATGTTGTGTTTCTACTGTACAGCAAAGTGGAGTTCCCTGTGCTGTACAGCAGTTTCTCATTAGTTAGCTATTTTATACATATTAGTGTATATATGTCAGTCCCAGGCTCCCAATTCATTCCACCCACTCTTTCCCCCCTTGGTGTCCATACATTTGCTCTCTACGTCTGTGTCTCTGTTTCTGCCTTTCAGACAGGTTCATCTGTACCATTTTTCTAGATTCCATACACGCGTTAATATACGACATTTGTTTTTCTTTTTCTGACTTCACTCTGTATGACTGTCTCTAGGTCCATCCATATGTCTACAAATGACCCAATTTCGTTCCTTTTTATGGCTGAGTAATATTCCATGGTATATATGGACCACATCTTCTTTATCCATTTGTCTGTCACTGGGCATTTAGGTTGCTTAATATACGATATTTGTTTTTCTTTTTCTGACTTCACTCTGTATGACTGTCTCTAGGTCCATCCATAAGTCTACAAAGGACCCAATTTCGTTCCTTTTTATGGCTGAGTAATATTCCATGGTATATATGGACCACATCTTCTTTATCGATTTGTCTGTCACTGGGCATTTAGGTTGCTTCCATGACTTGGCTGTTGTAAATAGTGCTGCAGTGAACATTGGGGTACATGTGTCTTTTTGAATTATGGTTTTCTCTGGGTATATGCCCAGTAGTGGGATTGCTGGGTCATATGGTAATTCTATTTTTAGTTTTTTTATGAACCTCCATACTATTCTCCATAGTGGCTGTATCATTTTACATTCCCACCAACAGTGCAGGAGGGCTCACTTTTATCCATACCCTCTCCAGCATTTATTGTTTGTAGATTTTTTGATGATGACCATTCTGACCGGTGTGAGGTGATACCTCATTGTGGTTTTGATTTGCATTTCTCTAATAATTAGTGATGTTGACCATCTTTTCATGTTCCTCTTGACCATCTGTATGTCTTCTTTGGAGAAATGTCTTTTTAGGTCTCCCGCCCATTTTTTGATTGGGTTGTTTTTTTGATATTGAGCTGCATGAGTTGTTTTTATATTTTGGAGATTAATTCTTTGTCTGTTGATTTGTTTGCAAAGTTTTCTTTCTTTTTATTATAAAAACTCTCCAGCACCTAAAGGGTTGAAAGAATAGTACAGTAAGTACCTATATATGCACCGTTTAGATTTAACTATTGTACCATTTACTGTACTTGTTCTATATATATACATATGTGTGTGTATTTTCCATTCATTGTTTGATTGACTACACCATTTGAAAGTAAGTTACAGAAGTTATCACCTCTCACCTCTAAAAATTTCAGCATTCATCTCCTGAGAAAAAGACCTGTCTTCTAGATAAACACAAGTGCTTTATGATACCTAAAGAAAGTAACAAAAAAAAAGTACCTTGTCATTTTTCTTTTCTAAGAGGAGGAAATTGGTATGGAACGAGGCCAAATGCATTGTCAGGTAAAACATATGTTATTTGAAGACATGTTTATATTGGAGTAAACTTCTAAGCCCTTATGTCAAACTTTAAACATTCTTGAAGTATTTAAATGATGTTTAAACCTCCAACTTTTAAAATAAAGTTTTTTTAAACAGGTTTTCCACTGTGATGCCTCAATTTTGTTTCCTAAAACATTTTCTTGCCCACTAATCTAGCACTGAGGAAAAAAGGAGTAATTATTTATAAATTTCTACTGTTTTAAATAGTTTTTGGAGAAAGACCAGCACAGATATCAAAATAAATCTTTTTCTTGGATTATTTTCTTCATTTACAAAATTTTAAATTTGAGTTCTGTTGTACATGGAGAAAATGAAAGGGAATACACCACAGCAGTATTATTATTCACATTGTCAACTTTCATAGAAACAACCTTGAACTTTTCCAGTTAGTTGGAAACAGGTAGATATACTCAGAAAGTGGAAGTATAGCTAAAGAAAATGAGATCAGTATTTCAAAGGTTTAAAATTTTGAGTTGTAATTTTACACTGTGTGCAAATTGTATTGCTTGTTTTCAATATTTTTTAGAAATGTTTTACAGACTTATGAACGAATTTATGGAGAAAGCAGTATCCATTTTACTAAAATATTAAGACATTAAAAAATTTAAAGGTCAACTTAATTTTCTGGGTATGTTGGTAAAAAAGCTATAAAGGTTGATAAAGGAGAACTGGACTAATTGATATATGATAAATTATATATAGGGTATTACTTAGAGAATTGGTAATCTTTATAATTATATTATGGAGAAGAATTTGTCTCTGACTAATTTTCTAAAGAGTATTGATTGCGTACAGTTCTTTATGGACTGAATATTGGTACTCGTTTTGGATTTATATAAAATTTAGATTAAATAGCCAGCTTGTGAGTGTTCATCTGCAGACAGATGAACCTGTCTGCAAGGCAGAAATAGAGACACAGATGTAGAGAACAAATGTATGGACACCAAGGGGGGAAAGAGTGGGTGGGATGAATTGGGAGCCTGGGATTGACTGTTAACCAATATTGGGTCATTTTTTAAGTATTAAAGTTAAAAATCTGTTCATGAGGTAGGGAAGATCTCTAAATAAATGCCAAGTAAAAACATGTTATGTGGGACTTCCCTGGTGGCGCAGTGGTTGAGAGTCTGCCTGCCGATGCAGGGGACACGGGTTCGTGCCCCGGTCTGGGAGGATCCCACATGCCGCGGAGCGGCTGGGCCCGTGAGCCATGGCCGCTGGGCCTGCGCGTCCGGAGCCTGTGCTCCGCAACGGGAGAGGCCACACCAGTGAGAGGCCCGCATACTGCAAAAACAAAAAAACAAAAACATGTTATGTGAATTCACTTGTGTAGAGTAGAGTTTATCCAAAGACATAAACTCAATAAATATAGCAGATGCTTGATAATGTGTTTTCTGTTTTCTCAGATTTAAGCTTTTTGTTATCCATTATTTTCTGCATTTAAAAAACTGTTTCCTTCTGTTGTTCTGTCTCTGCATGTTTCTCTCTGTAGCAAAGGGGCAAATAGTAATTTTTGGCTGGGAGTTTTTCCTAAGGTGAACTTAATTGTGTTTTTCCTCCAAAACACCAGGCTGCATTCATTCTTTTAAAAATATTTATTAAGCATCTATTATGTGCCATACATTGTTTCCAGTGAAGAAAATGGACAGAGATCTGTGTCCCTGTGGGGTTTATATTCCATCATGTTATGGTAGAAAATGATATTGATTTAATAGATGCTCGTGCTGTGAAGGAAAAGAAGCAGAATAAGATGAGAGTGTGTGGGGCTGGAAAGTGAGTTACCAGAGGTCATCAGGTTCATCCTCATAGAGAAGGTGACATTTGGGCTAAGACTTTGTGGCAAACGAGTTGACCTCATGGTTATTTAGGGAAGGGAGCTCCAGGCAGAGTCAGCAATCCATCCAAGTGTTTAATATATGACATGCTGAGTATTTCTAGAAACAGCAGGAAAGTTAGCCTGGTTGGACAAGGAAGAGTTATGGGAAAGAAGTAGTAGGTGAGAGCCAAGAGTTAACGTGGAGATGGATGCAGCAAAAATGAAGGCCTTGTATATCACTGAAAATATTTAGAACTTTTGCTCTAAATGCCCTCAGGAGCTATAGTGTGGTTTGGTCAGAGAAGTGATGTAATCTGGCTTTTTCTTTTTTTTTTTTTTTTAAGGATCTTGCTGGATGTAATCTGACTTTTTTTTTTTTTAAGGATCTGGCTGGATGTTGTGTTGTGGATTGATTGTAGAGGTGCAGGTGAGCAAGCAGAGGTATCAGTGGGAAGTTAATGCCCTAATCAGGCAAGGGTTGTTTATGTCTGACTCCAGGGTAGTTAGCAGGGGCGGTGGTCAAATTTTGAATATATTTTGAAGGTATATTCATGAGGATTTGTGGATGGAATATATGTGGGATATGAGAGAAAAGAAAGCCTTTATGATAACCTCAAGGCTCTGTGTCACCTTGTGTCCACATCAAGAGGTGTACCTTATGAATGAAATGAAGACCCTGCAAAAAATAGGGATGAGAGTGTTCCAAACTAAAGGTCACTACCAAATAGTGGATTAAAAAAATCAATTCTGTGGGTCACATTTAGCATTTTTTATTAGAATAAATAAATTAAAATTAAAGTAAGAACAGAGTATAATATATCAGCATACACTGCCCACTTAGTAAATATTGTCCATTGAGCACTCACTTCTGGGCATTTGGGACATGGCAGTGAATAAAACAGACAATGTCCCAGTCCTCATGGAGCTGTCCTTTTAATATTGTGTATTGGGTCTTGATCTTATGTATATTTCTTACTGAGTTGCTATGAAAAAAGTTTAAGAGCCAGAGACCTAGTTGGAGAACAGGGAGATAGAGACAAGAAGAGGAAGGAACACTCAGGTGAGGAAAACAATAGTAATGACAGGAAAGTTAATAATACTAACAATAGTAATTAATGAGTACTCATTCATTGTGTACCAGGCACTGTGGAAAATGCTTTACTTAGGTCATCTAGTTAACAAAAATAAAATGAGATAGATATTATTTCTATTTTGGAGATTAGGGAATAGTCTCTAAGAGTTTAAGTAACTTGCCCAGTCTACATGGTTGTCTCAAGATTTCTGTTTATCTCTGAAATCAGAGTATAGTTCCCTATCACTAGAATTTACCACTTCAGTAGTTTCTCTTCTGGAATGAAGTCAGAGGTATAGGCCATGGGCTAAAAATCGTCAAGGACCCAAGGAGATTGTTACCTTGCTCCTTAATTACCTATTAGTTCATTGCTTAACTGTATTAGATACTTCACATGTTCACTGTCCTTTATGGGAGCCGCTAGCCACATGTGGCAGGTGAAGATTGGAAATGTACCTAGTCCCAACTGAGATGTGCCCCAATGGAGACTGTAAAATTCTTTTACAGAATGTAAAAGACTTGTAACCAAAAATATTCAGAGTTAAAAAAATTATTTAAATATCTCAATAATTTTTATTGATTAAATTCTGCACTGATAATAATGTAATTATATTTGGTCAAGCAAAAATATTATTAAAATTAATTTCACCTGTTTCTTTTAACCTTTTTTAATGTGGTTACTAAAATTTTAAAATATGTGTGTGACTTGTGTTATATTTCTATCAGACAGCACTGCCCTAGACATTTATAAAATAGAAACCCGACTATTTTGCAAAGGTTTTCTAATATCTAATACCCCAAAGGGAGCCCAAATCATGGAAGCTAATGCGGACTTGTTGTTTTTGTTTTGAATTTTTGAATTTTATTTAATTTACATTTTATACAGCAGGTCCTTATTAGTCATCTATTTTATACACATCAGTGTATACATGTCAATCCCAATCTCCCAATTCATCACACCACCACCCCCACCCCCCACTGCTTTCCCCGCTTAGTGTCTATACGTTTGTTCTGTGCATCTGTGTCTCAGTTTCTGCCCTACAAACTGGTTCGTCTGTACCATTTTTCTAGGTTCCAATATATGTTTTAATATACGATATTTGTTTTTCTCTTTCTGACTTACTTCACTCTGTATGAAAGTCTCTAGATCCATCCACATCTCTACAAATGACCCAATTTTATTCCTTTTTATGGCTGAGTAATATTCCATTGTATATATATACCACATCTTCTTTATCCATTCGTCTGTCGATGGGCATTTAGGTTGTTTCCATGACCTGGCTATTGTAAATAGTGCTGCAGTGAATATTGGGGTGCAAGTGTCTTTTTCAATTATGGTTTTCTCTGGATGTATGCCCAGTAGTGGGATTGCTGGGTCATACGGTAATTCTATTTTTCGTTTTTTAAGGAACTTCCATACTGTTCTCCATAGTGGCTGTATCAATTTACATTCCCACCAACAGTGCAAGAGGGTTCCCTTTTCTCCACACCCTCTCCGGCATTTGTTGTTTGCAGATTTTCTGATGATGCCCATTCTAACTGGTGTGAGGTGATACCTCATTGTAGTTTTGATTTGC
>NC_041231.1:20515468-20516803 GCF_002837175.3 Physeter macrocephalus
TCTATATTTTTGTTTTTGTGCCAGTACCATATTGTCTTGATTACTGTAGCTTTGTAGTATAGTCTGAAGTCAGGGAGCCTGATTCCTCCAGCTCCGTTTTTTTCCCTCAAGACTGCTTTGGCTATTCGGGGTCTTTTCTGCCTCCATACAGATTTTAAGATTTTTTTGTTCTAGTCCATAAAAAATGCCATTGGTAATTTGATAGGGATTGCATTGAATCTGTAGATTGCTTTGGGTAGTATAGTCATTTTCACAATATTGATTCTTCCAACCCAAGAACATGGTATATATCTCTCCATCTGTTGGTATCATCTTTAATTTCTTTCATCAGTGTCTTATAGTTTTCTGCATACAGGTCTTTTGTCTCCTAGGTAAGTTTATTTCTAGGTATTTTATCCTTTTTGTTGCAATGGTAAATGCGAGTGTTTCCTTAGTTTCTCTTACAGATTTTTCATCATTAGTGTATAGGAATGCAAGACATTTCTGTGCATTAATTTTGTATCCTGCAACTTTACCAAATTCATTGATTAGCTCTAATAGTTTTCTGGTGGCATCTTTAGGATTCTCTCTGTATAGTATCATGTCATCTGCAAACAGTGACAGTTTTACTTCATCTTTTCCAATTTGTATTGCTTTTATTTCCTTTTCTTCTCTGATTGGTGTGGTTAGGACTTCGAAAACTATGTTGAATAATAGTGGTGAGAGTGGACATCCTTGTCTTGTCCCTGATCTTAGAGGAAATGCTTTCAGTTTTTCACCATTGAAAATGTCCTTTCTCTGCAATTTTTTGGAAGAGTTTGAGAAGGATAGTTGTTAGCTCTTTTCTAAATGTTTGATAGAAGTCTCCTGGGAAGCCATCTGGCCCTGGACTTTTTGTTTGTTGGAAGATTTTTAATCACAGTTTCAATTTCATTACTTGTGATTGGTCTGTTCATATTTTCTATTTCTTCCTGGTTCAGTCTTGGAAGGTTATACCTTTCTAAGAATTTGTCCATTTCTTCCAGGTTGTCCATTCTGTTGGCATAGAGTTGCTTGTAGTAGTCTCTTCGGATGGTTTGTATTTCTGCGGTGTCTGTTGTAACTTCTCCTTTTTCATTTCTAATTTTATTGATTTGAGTCCTCTCCCTCTTTTTCTTGATGAGTCTGGCTAATGGTTTATCAATTTTGTTTATCTTCTCAAGGAAACAACTTTTAGTTTTATTGATCTTTGCTACTGTTTTCTTTGTTTCTACTTCATTTACTTCTGCCCTAATCTTTATTTTTTCTTTCCTTCTGCTAACTTTGGGTTTTGTTTGTTCTTTCTCTAGTTGCTTTAGGTGTAAGGTTAGGTCGTTT
>NC_041231.1:20517320-20527928 GCF_002837175.3 Physeter macrocephalus
TGTGGTCAGAAAAGATGCTTGATATGATTTCAATTTTCTTAAATTTACTGAGGCTTGATTTGTGACCCAAGGTGTCATCTATCCTGGAGAATGTTCCTTGTGCACTTGAGAAGAAAGTGTAATCTGCTCTTTTTGGATGGAATGTCCTATAAATATCAATTAAATCTATCTGGTCTGTTCTGTCATTTAACGTTTGTGTTTCCCTATTAATTTTCTGTTTGGATGATCTGTCCATTGGTGTAAGTAAGGTGTTAAAGTCTCCCACTATCGTTGTGTTATTGTCGATTTCCTCTTTCCTCTTTTATAGCTGTTAGCAGTTGCCTTATGTATTGAGGTGCTCCTGTGTTAGGTGCATATATATTTATAATTGTTATATCTTCTTCTTGGATTGATCCCTTGATCATTATGTAGTGTCCTTCCTTATCTCTTGTAACATTCTTCATTTCAAAGTCTATTTTATCTGATATGAGTATTCCCTCTCCAGCTTTCTTCTGATTTCCATTTTCATGGAATATCTTTTTCCATCCCCCTCACTTTCAGTCTGTATGTGTCCCTAGGTCTGAAGTGGGTCTCTTGTAGACAGCATACAGATGTGTCTTGTTTTTGTATCCAGGCAGCAAGCCTGTGTCTTTTGGTTGGAGCATTTAATCCATTCACGTTTAAGGTAATTATCGATATGTTTGTTCCTATGACCGTTTTCTTAATTGTTTTGGGTTTGTTTTTGTAGGTTCTTTTCTTCTCTGTGTTTCCCACTTAGAGAGTTCCTTTAGTATTTGTTTTAGAGCTGGTTTGATGGTGCTAAATTCTCTTAGCTTTTGCTTGTCTTTAAAGCTTTTGATTTCTCCATCAAATTTGAATGACATCCTTGCTGAGTAGAGTAATCTTGGTTGTAGGTTCTTCCCTTTCATCACTTTAAGTATATCACGCCACTCCCTTCTGGCTTGTAAAGTTTCTGCTCAGAATCAGCTGTTAACCTTATGGGGGTTCCCTTGTATGTTTTTTGTCATTTTTCCCTTTTTGCTTTCAATAATTTTTCTTTGTCTTTAATTTTTGCCAATTTGATTACTATGTGTCTCAACGTGTTTCTCCTTGGGTTTATCCTGTATGGGACTCTCTGTGCTTCCTGGACTTGGGTGGCTATTTCCTTTCCCATGTTAGGGAAGTTTTCGAGTGTAATGTCATCAAATATTTTCTCAGGTCCTTTCTCTCTCTCTTTTCCTTCTGGGACCCCTATTATGCGAATGTTGTTGCGTTTAATGTCCCAGAGGTCTCTTAGGCTGTCCTCATTTCTTTTCGTTCTTTTTTCTTTATTCTGTTCTGCAGCAGTGAATTCCACCATTCTGTCTTCCAGGTCACTTATCCGTTATTCTGCCTGAGTTATTCTGCTATTGATTCCTTATAGTGTAGTTTTCATTTCAGTGATTGTATTGTTCATCTCTGTTTGTTTGTTCTTTAATTCTTCTAGGTCTTTGTTAAACATTTCTTGCATCTTCTCGATCTTTGCCTCTCTTCTTTTTCCGAGGTCCTGGATCATCTTCACTATCATTATTCTGAATTCTTTTTCTGGAAGGTTGCCTATCTCCACTTCATTTAGTTGTTTTTCTGGGGTTTTATCTTGTTCCTTCATCTGGTACATAGCCCTCTGCCTTTTCATCTTGTCTTTCTTTCTGTGAATGTGGTTAAAACTTTAACCCACTTGACTGTTGATGGGTGAGGCTGGGTTCCCTCCCTGTTCGTTGTTTGACCTGAGGCAACCCAACACTGGAGCCTACCTGAGCTCTTTGGTGGGGCTAATGACAGACTCTGGGAGGGCTCAAGCCAAGGAGTACTTCCCAGAACTTCTGCTTCCAGTGTCCTTGTCCTCACAGTGAGACAGAGGCACCCGCTAATGGGTACTTTCTGATTTCCCATGAAAAGTTGTAAGTGTCTCCTGAGTGTGTATTAGCAGCAAATACTGAATCCCTTGTCAGATGAGTTCTGATTTCAGGTGTCAGTACTTGGTGAATGTAGGCAAATCCTTAATCAATTCATGTGGAAATTCTAAAGTTTGCAGAGACTATTCTGTTTTTACTTTTAATCTTTTAGTGGGACTGCTAACAAGGCAAATAAAAGTCTTTTGGAAAGGGAAGCTTCCTTGGATAACTGAAATCATTGTCAATGCCTAGTTTAAAACACCATCATGGAAAATATATTTCTGTAAAAGTTCTAGTGTTCTTATTTCATCAAATTATTCTCTTAAAATTGTAGTGAACAATCAATAATCTATTATTATTTTGGTAGTAGCTAGAAATTACTTGTGAAAATAAGTAGCCATTAATCCAAAAGGGAAGATGATTTTTAGTTGTGTTTAACTTTCTTGTAGTGGATATTGTGTTGGTATCTCCGACATCTACTGTTTTCTGCAATGATGAAGCAGCCCTGAGGCCTGGAAGAGATTGACTCCATTCAGAGCTCCATAGATGGACCCATCTGATTTGCCCCAGTGATTGGCTTAAGCCATTGAGCTCATGGGATTTTTTTTTTTTTTTTGGCCGTAAGATTTGATTGATTCAAGGACTTTTTGATCAGACTTTGTGGGAAGTGCCCTTTCTCCTAGTGTATCTGAATGAGGAATCCCGACACCCTGGTTGCTGTAGGTGGCTAACCTATAATTACCTGGGAAGCCAGCCTGAGGGAAAAACTGATTCTTGCGTTGAGTTCAGAGAAATCAGAAGACACCAGGTCCTTGATGAAATCATCTTGACATGTCCCCCCCCCCCCGCCCCCTTTCTGGCTTAAACATCATCAGAAGCGGTAAATGCCCCACCTCTAGCCCCTATGACCTGGCATAACCCTATTCCACAGAGCTGCATTAACCTATGAAATTTATATTTGCCTCTTTCAGAAGTTACCAAGGCAGTAAAGGCTTGTGTCCACTCATAGGTATCCCTAAATATATTATAACTGAGACTATGAGACCATACCTTTAGGAGATGATTTAGATCACCTAGAATAAATCATTTTTTAAAAATTGTTGATATTATAAATAAGGATAAAATGCGTGATCATCAAGCATGAACCTTGGCTTCCTTTAACAGTGTAGTGTATAATGGACAATATATACAAACAAAATACACATGTTTGGGCTGCATTTGCAAATCATAAACTCTGCTTGTTTTAAAGCCAATAGTGTGTGTGCCAATACAAACTAGGCCTACTGGTACACATCTTTGAGTGCCCTTAATCATAGATTCCATCCTGTTCTTTGTCATCTTAATGTGAAAATCTTTCTGTGCTAGTCTGTCATACAAATAGTGATTAAGGAAAGCTTTGGAAGCAAAATAAACTTTCCAAGTTCTCCCTGAGATAATTGGGGAATATTTTTCAATTGGTTCCAATACCTCCACCCTGTAATCACTGAGAAAATGAGTTTGTGGCATTGGATGTGGCACTTCAAGTAAACTGTTGTCATAAGCTCAAATGACTGTCATTTTTTTCTATAATATTTATTTGTGTGCAGTGTAATATGATTTGATAGCACTGATACTGGTGAAATGGAGATGTCACTGATCTCTGCCTATAAATCTTGACATCCTCTGTGTTTTCACCAGTAAACTTACTTCAAATAATTCCCTCAATTGCCTAAATCTTGAATTGCTTTTCATTTATCCTGTTTAAATCTTGACGGCTTATCAGAGTATGCA
Source organism: Physeter macrocephalus (assembly GCF_002837175.3). Taxonomy (NCBI): domain Eukaryota; kingdom Metazoa; phylum Chordata; class Mammalia; order Artiodactyla; family Physeteridae; genus Physeter; species Physeter macrocephalus. The sequence goes on from NC_041231.1 coordinate 20,521,004, forward strand.
TGTGAAAATCAGGGGGGAAAAAGCAACATTGTTGGTGTGTTTTGTTCCTATAACCTTGATCTCCGCCTATTGGATTTTTGTAAGCTTCGTGATGCCTAAGAAGGCTTTGGAATAATTTGTATTTGAAATGCTATTAGAGTTCAACAAACACATAAGCTTAAATAAAACCCATAATTTTATTTAGCTCTTAAAGTAGCTGTTGTCTCAAAAGTATCTGTTGGTTGGTTCACTGACTCCTGCAAATAAAGTGCTCATTCAAACCAATTTGATTGACTATTGCCTAAGTGTTAAGCAGTCTTAAAGTACTCATCATATGAAAGTGTTTTTAAGTACCCCTGTGCAAATTATGTCTTTCCATGAATTGTATTAGCAGAGCTAAATGGCTTTGGGTTCCTGGTATGTAAGGGTGCATTCTTAAGTGTTAACTCATGAATAATGGTGAACTTTGAGTATAACATACTCACACATATGTATGCATTTATACAAGCCACAACAAAAGGAATCTTGATTCTAGTCAATTAACACATTTTTTGCAAAGGGAAGGCAGTGGTTATGCTGTTACACTAAATTACTCTTCCTCTTCATTGTCCCCTGTTCTCACCCATCCCTATTCCCACTTCCAATACACCTTTCCATAGGCGGGTCCTGTCTTTATTATCTCTCATCTCAACTATTGCCCTGGCCTTGCTCCTCATCTTTCTGCCTGCTTTTCCTTCCTTTCTACAGTGCATCTCATACATTGCAACTGGAGTTGCCATTTGGCAGGCAGTTACTGAGTGTCTGCTTTGTGTGAGGCATTGTGGTAAGTGCTGTGGAGGAGTCCGAGATGAATCATTCGGGTTGCTGTCTGTCTAGGAAGGAAAGCAGGCACATGCAAACAATGAAAGGAGAAAAAAATGCTAAGATTTAGGATCCTATTTAAGAAAAATACTAAAAAACTGGCATGGAAGCTCTAAGAAGACAGGTCTTATAGAAAGGAAGGAAGAAAAAATATTTATGGAGAGAACAGCATTTGAGCTGGGTCTTAATATAATAATAATTAGAGTGAACATGTAGTGAGTGCTTGCTTTGTACCAAGCACTGAGCAAAGGGCCTTGCCTGAGTTATATCCTCTGAACCTTGTGCTCTTGTGATCCCTATTTTGTAAATGAGGGCCTGAGGTTCTGAGAAGTTAAGATATTTCCTAAAATTCACACAGTTAATAAGGGAAGTCAAAGAGTATTCTATAAGACAGCTTCATTCCATAGCCCATGGATATAACCATTATGTTAAAACTGGACATAATCTAAGAGAACAAGGCAGTGTCTTAGTCTGCTCAGATTGCTATAACAAAATACCATAGGCTGATTGGCTGAAACAGAAATATATTTCTCATAACTCTTGATGGTGAGAAGTCCAAGATCGTGGTGCTGGCTGATCACTTCCTCACAGGACACTCTTCATGGTTTGCATTTGGCTCTCTTCTTGCTGTATCTTCACAAGGCAGGGAGAGACAAAGAGCAAGCTCTATGGTCTCTTCTTATAAGGGCACTAATCCTATTATGAGGACCCCATCCTCATGACTTCCTTTAATCCTAATTTCCTCTCAAGGGCCTTTCCTCCTAATGTCACCACTCTGGGGTTGGGGCTTTAACATATGAGCTTTGGGGAGGACACAAACATTCAGTCAGGCAGAAAAAAATCATTCACGGTTAGAGCAAAGTGTAAAATAGAGTTGGCTCCTAGTTATATGTATTTGTGGCAAGCATGCAGTAGCTTTGTTAATAATGACGATCAATGTATATTGGAACTGTATTGCATGTCAGCCCCAGCTTAAGCAATCTGTTTGTGTTAATTAATTTCATTTAATTCTCCTAATAACTTTATTTTTGTTACTTTACATGAGGAAACTGAGGTACAGAGAGATTATTACTTTGCTTAAAGTCACATGCAGTTAAGTGGAGCCAGGTTTCAAACGCAGACTGTGTTTCTCTAGATCTGCACTGCCCAGTGTGTTTGGTACTAGCCACATGGGCCTATTGATCTCTTGAAGCATGGCTAATCCACATTGAGAGTTGTCATAAGTGTAAAATACACACTGGATTTCAAAGACATATTATGAAAAGAGGATAGAAAACATTCCATTAGCAGTTGTGTTGATTGCATATTAGATTGATAATATTTTGATATATTGGGATATATAAATATACAAATTAATTTCACCTGTTTCATTTTCCTTTCTTATTACTAGAAAATGTAAACTTATATATGTGTTACGTATCTTTCTTTTTTGGTAATAAAATTTAAGTTCTACTCTCTCAGCAAATTTCCCTTATAGGATACAGTGTTATAAACTATAGTTATACTTCCATTGGAAATTATAAATCTAAATTCTGCCCATCACACACTTGGAGAGAAGAGGTAGAGGAAGGCTAGATAAAAAGGTTGGGCCTAGAGATTGCTAAGTCAGGAATGTTGGCGTCTTAGCTTTGCTATATACAAACCTTTGCCCCAATAGGATGTTTGTAGGATACATTGGAAGGAAGAAAAACTAAAAGAAAGAAGGCCTGCTTGGAAGTTACTGTCAAGTGAGGGATAACTTATGCCCAGACTAGGGCAGGTGGAGTCAAAAAGATAAGTTTGGAGATGAGAGAAATTACAGAGTCACAACTGAAAGGATGTGACGGACAGTTGGATGGTTGTGCCTGGTGAGGGAGAAGAGATTGTTGAAGGGGACTTTGAGGTTTTGAAGTTGAGTGGGGAGATAATGAGAAAATTCACAGAAGTAAGAAACACAGAAGGAGGAAGGGATTTGGATGTGTCTTGGGCATGTTGAGTTTTGAGGTGCTTGAAGAGTGTCTGGGTGATATGAGCTGGAAGTCTGTTGAAACCAAACGATTAAAACCCAGTTTATGTGTGTGTGTGTTTGTGTGTGTGTGCACGTGTGTGTGTGTGCACGTGTGTGTGTGTGCGTGGCTGGGGTATCAGAGCAGGAGATCAAGATCAAGGGGAGGTGTCTTCATAGTGATACCAAGAAGAAATAGTTGGTAAGAAAGGAAATGTATTGATAACAGTAATCTTTGGTGAAACTGGATTGTATTTATGCTCATACACATACATATGCTTTTGTACACATGCTTCTGTATTGCAGGCTTTGCTCACATTGTCAGTGAGAACAGTACAGTTCAGAGTGTTTCAGGCCTTCTCTCACACACAGCCCGTTAATGAGTTACTGGTCCAGTGCTATCTTGTTCTAGATTGCCTGAGTTTCCGTCTGTGGAGCTTTCAGCTGCACTAAGCCTTTTCTGAGTGTGGTGTGTTGTAGATCCTCCTACAGCAAAGAACCAAATGGTTCCTCTGTGGTGCTGGGTAAGGGAGAGTGTTGATACTTTGCAGTGTTTGGGAGGCGTGTGTGTGTGTGTGTGTGTGTGTGTGTGTGTGTGTGTGTGCACACAATAGACTAGGTGTGCACTGGAAGGAGTTGTGTATTGCAAACATTTTTATGTATTTTCAGCATCTTCTACTTGCTCTCCAGGTGAATAAGCTCAAGTGACTGGACAGAAAGTGTTGCCCCAGGGAGACTGGGGTGCCGAAAGGAAAATGGTGCCTATGAGGTAGCTAGAGCTGCTCCGAAGTCAAAAAGTGGGAGGCTTAGTTGGTGTTAACTGGCTCAGGATTGCCTTGGTGGGCCAGGTGGCTGAGGGACACATTGCCATTCATGATACAATTCTAGCCCTGACCTCTGTGTTTATCTCCTTTGTCTTTCCCTCTTGAGGACTGTCAAGTGCTTTTCTGGAATGAATTGTGGACACCCACTAATGTGCATCGCTTCAAGTGACTCTGCTGATTCATCCAGCTCACTGCTGAGTGTTTGCAAATGCTCACCAGTGTGGAAATCACCTGTTTCCTTACTAATACCAGCTGTCAGTCGGTGCCTCTGAGCTTGCATAAAAATAATGTCCATCACTGCTTGGCTGTCCTCAGTGGTAGGCAATGTGCAAGGTGTTTTACTATGTTTTTCTGTAATTCTCACGTCAGCTGCGTGGTGTCCAACTCTTACATACTTTTTATCTTTTGTTTTCTCTCAGTTTTAAAACTTTTTTTTTTTTTTTAATATATCATTCGGATCCTGTGACAGTGAAAAAGCCTGAGGGGTATTCCATGGGCATTCCTTTCCCCACTTTCTAGATCACCTGCCATTGGCCATTCATCTTTTCTAAGCCTCACCTGAACCTAAACTCCCTTCCCATTTCCATAAATTCGTAGCTTGGATGTAACAAAATGTCCATAAACAGGCACCGTTTTTGCATCCATATTACTTTCAAAGGAAAATTCTTAACTCAAAAACTGCTGCATATTTTAACTGGGGAAGTGGCAGGGCTCCTTAATCCCGTTTTGTTGATGAACCCTAAGGTGCCCTGTCGCTTTTTGCTCCCCACCCATGAGACATGCAGATACAATTTATGTTCACTTCTGCATGTTGCTTTCTTTGATCATTAGTCCACACTTTAAGCTTGAAACAATGTCAAGTGACAGAACTTTGTGATTAGATATGCAATACTGGATGCTATTTTAGATAAAGATATTTTTAAATTTAAAATTATTTTATGTGGTAGGGAACAATCAAATTATGGATGCATCTTTACATATATAAGTTTCTCTGTGTATAATTTGAAGAAACTATAGGAGAAGGTAGTCATTTTATCTGTTCTGATATGGCTTTCCATAAGCTTAAAGCAGTATCACATTATTGAGCAACTTTTTATTTGCCAACTGTGGCAAGGAGAGGCTTAGCCATTTTTCTGTGGTGGGTAATTGTCCAGTGACTGCCAGTTTTCTTTTGTTTTTACAGAAGGCTAGCTAACAGTGCCCACAAGGAGCACCACATTTATTTCTTTGAAGGGTGTCAGTGAAAGTGAGAAGGTAAATGACATCTATAAATGGCTGAAATGTTAGAATTTATTTGTCCCTCAGTAGATAAATATATAAATAAAAATTATTCACCATCCTTTTTTATTTATTATTTCTTTTATCTTTCAAGTCAATGACACAATCATTGGAGCCTGAAATAACTGCCATTGGATTACAAATGCAATCGTGCAGTTTCGGATCAGTGCGACACTACTACTTATAAAATTCCATGTTAGATGGTTAAGATTAAAATATTGCTGGTAATAAAATGTTTGCTCAACATTCTATTCATTTTGAAAAGCAACTGTTGAGTGTGAAACACTGCTTTTTGGTCACACTACATTTTGGGTATTTATTGCTTAAAAAGAAGGAAAAACAACAACCTTGGTCTTGGCAAAAAAAGAAAAGACAAAAAACTCCTGCACCCCTCCCTGGCCCTAGATTTACCAATGTGCTTCCTCTTCCAGCTTCTGCCTGGCAGCTGAGGAATTAAGCTCTTATCTTGGTATTTGACTAACTGCTTTCTCTTTATACCACCTGGGTTTACTTTGCTTATTTATGACACTGCTGGAGACAAAGGTAATATTCCCACCTGTCACTTAAACTGGAGGCAATTGTTCCTTTTAACTAAAAGGACAGTTAAAAAAAAAAGAGGACTGTCTCAGGTAGACCTGAGCCCCAGCTTGTGATGAGTGGCCTTGGGAGACTATTTCAAGGAAGAAGTGGCTCTTTTCTTCATCTTATTGCATAGTCACTGAAGGCCCATCATCTGTGGAAGGTAGTCAAGAAAGAAAACTTAAGGCATGGTGTGTAATGGTGTGAGATGGTGTAGTGACTCATGAATTCACATCTCTGAACCTGTGACTCCATTCACTTCTTTTGTGTGCGGACACCTTTATGGTGTCTGTTGACCTGCGAGAGTGGAATTTGTAGGCTGCTGTTTTGAGTGGCTCTGGTGACTAATTCATTGTTAATTCCAAGCATGTGAACATTCTTTGCTCCTCTAATCCTACAAGCAAGGAGGGGTGGTGAAGGCTGCTATTGACTGGCCTTAATGCATCCAGGCAACGCTGGGATCAGTTGCTGCCGTTGTGACGTTGATTGGTTTTGCCCCTGGACATGGGGCACTGGTAAGTTTCAACAGTTATTCAGAGAACACCTGAATACTGGGAATAGCATTTCCCTGTTCTACCTTGTTCATTGCGGCATCATACGCTCTCTTGTTCTGTACAACATAAAGGGCAATCTCGTGCCACCCAGGGAGGTTTACAGACAGATGGCAATATGTGTGTTTTTTGTGTGTTTTTATATTAGCCTTAAATTTTTGTAGCAGGGCTCCTGGAATTTTAGCGAGATTTTCATTCCTGGGGGTTCTTTCATAGGATTTTTAAATACTTTGACTTTTTGACTATATAGGAAAACAGAGCTTTTCATTCTGATCCCATGAGTATGTATGTGTGTGTGCACACTCTTACACATGATATTTAAGCTCAAACATATGTACAAGAAATATATAAAAGTGGTCATATGCAGAGCATAATTATGTAGGTAGTTATGAAGTGTTGGCTGTTGAACAGTGTGCTGCATGGGTTTCTGAGGGACCATCCATCTTTTAGTTAAGATATAATATTTACTGCAGCCTATGCAGTGCCCCACATGCCTTTTTTATGTGCTTGATTACACAGCAGAGTAAAATGAGAATCCTCAGTGCTGTGGCAATTATTCCTATTACGGGAGAAGAGAGAAAATAAACATTCAGCTTACAACAGTGTAAGAGAATCTCATGTTTTTTTCTGCTTCATGGGGTTTTTGAAAGCTGTTTGCTGTGGTTTTGTTGAGTTTTCCTTTGATACTGCTTTGGTGAGTAATTATTTGGAAACGGAGTGGAGAGTAAATACTTGTTGGAGAATCGTCTCTCAGTGAGAACTGGTGCTGTGGGTGTTATTAAGATTCCTTTTTTTTTTTTTTTTTTTTTTTTTTTTTTTTTTTGCGGTACGCAGGCCTCTCACTGTCGCGGCCTCCCCCGGTGCGGGGC
>NC_041231.1:20527948-20529511 GCF_002837175.3 Physeter macrocephalus
GGCCTCTCACTGTCGCGGCCTCTCCCGTTGCGGAGCACAGGCTCCGGACGCGCAGGCCCAGCGGCCATGGCTCACGGGCCCAGCCGCTCCGCGGCACGTGGGATCCTCCCAGACCGGGGCACGAACCCGCGCCCCCTGCTTCGGCAGGCGGACCCTCAACCACTGCGCCACCAGGGAAGCCCTAAGATTCCTTTTTTAAAAAATATTTTGAAGTTATCACCCTCCACAGATTAATAGGCACCTTTTGTCTTAGGCATAATACTTGCAGTTATTTGCTCAAACCAGATAAGAGAACACAGGTGCCAGTGTTCACAGCCCACAACCACCATGAAGATAAGGACAATTCCATCCTATTTTTCATGCCATGTGGGTATGAGACTCTAATGAATTAAGTCATTTATCAGACCACAGTGTCATAAGTTACTAGTCCTCAGTCAGAGGTAATTAAAAGTTTTATTTGAGAGCTAAGCAAAAATAGGCAATAGCAATGCCATTATGGCACTGCTGCTGTATTAAATTTTTTTGCTTATCCTTGCAACAAAAGCCCTATAATATTGGTATCATTCCTGCATAACAGTAGAGAACTCAGGGGCTCTGAGAGCTTAAACGACTTGCCTAAAGCTAGATGGAAGTATTAGGGAAAAAAATCTTGCTTATCCCAAGGCAAAGTCGCTGTTCTGCTAGTAGACATGGTCCTTCCTAAAGCGGTGGTCGGCACGCATTTTTGTACAACAGATAGTAAATATTTTTGGCTTTATGGCCCATATGGTCTTTGTCATAACTACCCATCTCTGCTACTGTAATGTGAAAGCAGCCATAGACAATACATAAACGAGTGGGCATGGTTGTGTTCCAATGAAACTATATTTATGGACACTGAAATTTGAATTTCATATAATTTTCATGTGTCATGGAATATTATATTTTTGAATAATGTGTCATAAAAAAACAGATGGCAGTTGAGTTTGGCCCGTGGCCCATAGTTTTCTGACCCCTGTCCTAAAGCATAAATACATGTTTTTTAAGATCATTTTTTGTCAAGCACTTACTGTACTACCCTGGGCAAAGAATTCTGCTGTAAGGCAATAAAAAGCCATAGGTTGGGGAAAAAGGAGGAAACCTGCGCACAAATTACTAAAATACAGACGCTTGAGAGAGGTATAATCCAGTTGAATTTCTGATAAAGTGGGATTAATTTTGGCTGGACTATCAAAAGATATACTCTGTGTCTTGAGTGATAGACTGACAAAGCATTCCCGGCAGAAGAATGGTATCAATCAGTTCAAGACAACTTATTTGGTAAACAGTTATTTTGCATATAATTATAGGTGCACTTCTTACTGACAACCAGGAATGTGTTACTCCCTGTAGGGCTGCCTTCAGGGAAACCTGAGAATGTGCTCTCTCTGTTTGACAGTGCCCAGATGAGGAGTTCCAGGAGAGAAAGAAGGCCCAGTATTGCTAGATATATGATTTTTCTAAAAGGTGAAATTTGACTTTATGCCAGATACATTTGGAATTTTTTTTTTTTTTTTTTTTTTTTGCGGTACGCGGGCCTCTCAC
>NC_041231.1:20529530-20555088 GCF_002837175.3 Physeter macrocephalus
TGCACCGGCAGGCGGACTCTCAACCACTGCGCCACCAGGGAAGCCCCATTTGGATTTTTAAATGAGGCCAAACCAAAGTTTCCAAATATATATGATGGGTCACATCATACACGTTTCATATAATTAAAGAATCTCAGATTTACAAAACCCTGAAAAGACAATCTAGCTCAGGTTCTATCTGAAAGACAAACATGGTTCCCTAAGTAGAGCTCAAATTCTGAGATAAAGAGACAGAACTGTAGAGAGTGTTCAGGCAGCCAACAGGTGACTGATTGAAATCCTGACATTGTATCCTAACCTTAGAAGAATTAGACTAAAGTAAGAATTCCATGCTGGTTATGTGTTAAGTAAATTTGTGGTTCACATAAATGATGTATCATAGATGTGGGGTTGTTTTGCAAAGGGATCCACTCCATGGAATGGTAAAATCTGTGCAAATGCTGATGTTTTGAAACCCTCTTGAAACCCCTCTTGCAAGTAACTTTAAGCACAGAAAACTTCCTTAGAGATCTGGGCAATAAACAGCCTACCAAAGCTCAACTTTTTTTTTTTTTTAGTGACTCTGGTGGCTGTTCAAACAAGTCATTAAAATCCAGAAATGGGGCTTTGCTTCAGCACTCAGAAATTATACAAGAGATTACTAATAAAGTGCTATTGCTTATAAAAGTGCCATTCATATGTGGCTTTAGGGAAGCAGCTCCTCCGTAGTACCTGTGTTTTCAGTACTCTGAGGGAGTGGCTGAATTGGAGGTGACCAAGATCCTGCAAATTGTCCAAACAGAAATAACCACCTAATAACAGCGAATGCCTTGTCTGTAAGAACACAGTGGGGGTATTTCTAAGAGTCAGAGATGCAGTTACTCAGTTAGCTTCTGTAAGTTCATATTTTCATGTAATGGATTATTTTGTAGTTGGACATACGTATTCCAGTTGGAGGTAGGATACTTGCTTATAGAATTGTTCTGAGAATGGCCAGGTTCTTTCTTTGATCAGCAATAACATTTTGTAAGTTAAAACCATTTGCTATGAAGCATAAACACACACATTTCCTTTCAAATGTTAACTTACCAAGTTATCCAATATATACAATATGATGGGTTGCTTAGGGGGGTTGAAATGTGTGTTAAATAGAGTCACCATCTTATAAAAGTTTAAAGACGGGATGGAGGAGTTGTGAATGAAAAACAAGTAAAGGTAATATATAGTAGGCTAGGGAAATTGTGATGAATGAAATACACAAAAATTGTTCTAAGAATTCAGAATGGGGAAAGATTGCTACTAAATGGTTATATGGAGGAAGGATTAATGAAATAAATTAGTGAGTTTCTTTAGACTTCCTACATGACTGTAGCTTCTCATACCTTCCACCAAAAGGTTCTCCAGAATGGTGGTACCAAAAATATAGAGAGATGTAACTCATCCTCACCAGCCCTCAGGATTATTATTTATAATCCATGTCAGTATTAACGAAAGCAGTAACATTCAAATAAGTATCATTTTTTATTCAGTGTTTAATATTCACTTAGAATTAGGTGACTTGGTAGATGCAAAGTGTCTAGAGTAGGGCCTGATGGTCAGTGTTTATTTTTTCTTTGTTGACATTTGAGACTGTGCCTGTGTTTATGAAGTATTTATGATGAGGTATTTTGCTCCATATTATGCAGAACTGAGGAACACTGTTTTTCAGAATAAAATATGTTTCCTTCATTGCCAAGGCTGGGAGTAGTGCGCAATATTGTTTGTTCTCCCCAAGCCTACGGAGGATGTAGCTGTTAAACAGATTTGGAGAAGGCTCTCTTGTCATCACTACATCTTTCAACCACCATTTTGAATGTGGTTGGTTCTTTTCCTTCATTGCCAAGGTTGGTATCATTCTTAAGTGAAGGAAATGAAAGAAATACCTTGCAATCATTACAATTCCACTACCCCCCCCCCAAATAATAATCTAGGACACTGGGGACAAGAAAGGATGCTTCTAGACCATGGATTATCAAATTGGGGGTAGAAAATGGAATAGAAGAGAATAGAAAAAAATGTTATGATTCAGCATGCAGTGAGAATTAGTATTATTTCAAGAAACTTTTAAATCAGTTGTATGTGTGTGTATACACATGCACACTGTGTCTACAATAAATCATGATGAAAAATAAATCTTAATTGTGGATCAAATGAAAAATAATTTGAAAAATTATTTAACTATTTAAGTTTCTGCAACTCTGAGAAACTTTCCCCCACCAACACCCATAGTTCCAAATACAGTTTTGGGAGTGGTTGTCCTTTGTCCTGCTTTCTTTGATCTCCATACCTACCCTACAACCCAGCTTAATTCCCCTCAGTGGTCTAGAAATGTAAAAGTAGGATCCTTGTTTGGGGAAAGAAGTGGGAAGAGAGATCTAGATGGTATTTCATATACTTAGACATTTACAAACACAGTGCTGGCTTCTGCTTATGGAGGTGCAGTCAGGAAAAGAGTATGCTCTTTTCTACTTTATGAGATTACAGCTGCAAAAATACTACAAAATGCAATCACCAGTTCTCATTACTTCTTAATGGCTTCTTCATTACAACCATAGGAATTCTTTATTGTATAATTATTTTTTCATAGAAAACAATAGCCTTCAACTAGAGTTTGATATGAAACATTCTTTCTGAAATACACAAAGAAAGTCATGCTTGGGCCCCAGAAAGCCTTGACCCAATCTCTTTGGTAAAGAATAGAAACCGCAAATATAACCAGCTGTATTAAATTCTTTGAGAGAAGTATACTAAAGAAATGTTTTTAAAAGAGTTGATTAATGAAGTGTTTTCAATTCAGTATGATTGGGGAGAACCTTATGAATTTGCACACTTCAGAGATACTCAGTAAAAGTTGGTATAATAGAAAGTGGAGTTATAAGTGTTTTTTTTCTTTTCAAATAAATGAGTCATGGATTGTGTATTCCTGAGTGTATTGTACACATGGCACACTGCATCTAACAATAGTACTGTAACATTTTTTTATCATGTGGAGTTGCTATTAATTATGGACCGGGTATTATGGAAAGATGTCGGAGATTCAAAAGCACTAGAACTCACATTCATAAAAAGACAATAACATGTATTTAAATAAAGAAAGAGAGTATTATGAAAACATTTTAATCTACTGAGACTTCAACCCATCTCCTCTAAGTTTGTTTTCTCCCCAGTACATTATTTCCTGCAATATGACTGTAAATTGGTTAAACCTATCATTGAAATTAAAGATATTTCACAAATCAGAAATATAGCCATTGGATTGAAAGCATCAAGATACAATATTAGCCACCCTCAGAAGTATTCCCAAATTCTCTTATTTTACTCAACTATATTACATATTGAATATTCATCCATCCAGGGAAACAGACGACAACTTTCATCAAAATCTGTGATTGGTTTACTAAAGTGCTAAAGTCCAGATATTTAACCTTAAACGTGACTATTAGGTAAGTAAACGTGTATGGGTATGAGCCTTATTGTGTTTTTTGTAGGCAGCTTGCAGTGAGAGGCAAAATACAATTCTTGGTTTAAAAAAATTGTCATGCGTTGAAAGGGATCTGCCACTTTAGGGAGGAGCATTCGTTTATGTGAACATTTATTTCTAATACTTGTAAAGCTTAAACAGCCACTTTTAGTTCTAATTCCGTAACTACTGAATACTGCTTCTCATGCAGTTTCTCCATTTCTGTTTATGGACAAAGCATGAAGTAACGATTGAGCAAATCAAGTAGTAAACTATTAACTTAGCAATTTAAAGAATTTTATCACTTCCTAATGCCCCCTGTCACGCTGTCATACTCCGGATATATGTCATACTCCAGCATTTTTCCTCTTAACCTAATTGCTTGATAACATTTCCAGGTGTGGGAAATGGATGAATTAGTTATTCCTCGTGTTTTATTGTTCTTTCTCATCTAAAGTATGCTATATTGTCTTGTCCCTTTTTTTTTTTTAGCATGTGAGTTACAGGAGATTGAGCTGCAGGTGACAACATGAGTCAGAGGTTTATTTTTCCAACATATGATGTTTAGAGTTAACGTGGTTCATGTTGGTTCAAGAACTCAAAGATGTGAGGACCCTTTCCTAGAAGCCTCTAGCAGATTTTCCTTTACCTCTTGTTATGGGTTGAAATGTATCCCCTCAATATTTGTGTGTTGAAGCCCTAATCCTCAGGACCTCGGAATGTGACCTTATTTGGACACAGGGTCATTGCAGATGTAATTAGTGAAGATTAGATAATCAGGGTGGACCCAAATCCATTATGGATGTATCCTTATTAAGGGGGGAAATTTGGATATAGAGACACACAGAGAGGGAAGATGAGGTGAAGAGACCCAGGGAGAAGAGGACACCTTTAAGCCAGGGAGACAAGCCTGGAACAGATCCTCACCTCAGAGCCCTCGGAAGAAATCAACCATGCCCACACCTTGATTTGAGAATTCTAGCCTCCAAACTGTGAGACAAATTAAGTTCTGTTGCTTAAACAACCCAGTTTGTGGCAGAGCTAGCAAACTAATACACCCCTTTTTGGCTGTTACTGGTCTCATAACCCAATCTCCCCTGTCTACCCTGCTTTCCAGTCAAAAACTACAAAGAGTCCTGGAAAGGTAACATATCTGGTGCTTTCAGCATCTCTGATGAAAAGGCAAGTTCTGAAGGCAAGGATAACAATTAGGGAAGAACTGCTGTATAGACAACTGACAGTATCTGCCACAGCTAGTTTTGCACATGGTGTGCGTGTCTGGCCTTCAAATATTTGTTAAAGAAATGAATTACCTTAAGATTGAATTCTTCAGCTTCCCCTGACATTGGAAGAATATAAATGGAATTTTATTTTAGTCATCCCTTGCTTTTTTTTTAAGCATTTTCTAGCTATAGCCCGCCGATGCCAATATCAAAGGTGATGTCCCACTGCTACAGAGTGTTTCCATCTTAAATTTTCTTTCCTGTGGAATAGTAAGGCCTGGAATTTAGATCTCATCTCACTGGCAGCATATTATTTTACTTTCTCTGACCTGGGCTAGAGATCCTTCTGTTTGGGTCAGATATCTCTTTTAAGTACATTGAATATTCCTTTCTAGCACCTTCTTTTACATTCTGCCTTAAACAGCACTACCAACCCTAGCTCTGTTTTTGGATTTACCCTCTTCGTTTCCTCCTTTTTTGTGTCACGTAGCTATGATGTAAGTCAGCAAGGGAAAATGGGGTATGCTTTCCTTTTCTGTAGGAATTTCAGAGATAACACTGTAGTATTTTAGGACTTTTATTTATTTTAGTAAAATTAATGCAACTGCCTGCAATCCTTTGTTCCTCTCTGTCATTTTTCTTAGAAATTGTATGGAGTATGACCATTAGAATTGATTGGCCACAGCTTGATCTTTTAGTGACATTACCTTAGGAGCTCATAAAGCTTGTACTTACATTCAAAGGGAGTTATTACTACTAGCCTCTGGGTGTTTGGAGGGGAAAAAAAACACCTCAGGATTAGATTTTTGGAATTATTAGTCCTGTTCGGAAGTGTTATATGCCCTTTATTTTAGGTTGTAAACTTAAAGTGGAGCTTAGGAGCCAGGCCAGCATATCAAAAAAATGCCCCCGTTACAAAAAGTAAAGTTTAGCATCAATCTAAATGTTACACTGAATCCATTTAGTTAGGCATGAGGCCCCCTTCTGTTTTCAGCCAAGCTGCTTTTTTCTGCTTACGAATATCTGTATGAATAGTCAAGGTTTTGTCCTTTGGAGGATCAAAATTAGCTTTGAAGAAACTGTTGGATAATTTCCTTTAGGTTAGCAAAGACTTCAGAATCTTTTCCTTTTGAGCTTATATTGCTAGCAGGAGACTAGAACATTATAACCCAGCATCTCTCATCACCGATATTATTCTGGGGAAACAAGATTGAGTGGCCTTTGTGTCTCTTCTGAGTATGAAGCATGGACCAACCTGTCATGTTTGATTTTTTTCTTTATAAATTTATTTATTTTATTTATTTATTTTGGGCTGCATTGGGTCTTCATTGCTGCGCAGTCTTTCTCTAGTTGCAGCGAGCAGGGGCCACTCTTCGTTGCGGTGCGCGGGCTTCTCATTGCAGTGGCTTCTCTTGTTGCAGAGCACGGGCTCTAGGCGCGCGGGCTTCGGTAGTTGTGGCACACGGGCTTCAGTAGTTGTGACTCGCGGGCTCTAGAGCGCAGGCTCAGTAGGTGTGGCTCACGGGCTCTAGGGTGCAGGCTCAGTAGTTGTGGCACACGGGCTTAGTTGCTCTGCGGCATGTGGGATCTTTCCGGAGCAGGGCTCGAACCCGTGTCCCCTGCATCGGTAGGCAGATTCTTAACCACTGTGCCACCAGGGAAGTTCCTGCTTATTAATTTGTACTTAAATTTTAGGAGTCGTTGGAGGCTCTTGAATGGCTGCTGATGGTCTGAAAAGCCTTTAGGAGCCTTAAATTTCAGAAATGGCGGGTATGTGCCTCACAGGCTGTTAACTCCAGTGTCATCAGGAAATACTGAAGTTGAAAAAGCAAACTGATGGTTAATTTTCACCTTTGAGCATATTTAGAACAGTGTGGTTTAATGGAAACAGAAACAAACCAAGACTGTGACCACTGGGGTATGATCCCAGGTCTCTCACTAAAACACTGTGTTACCTTGGTTGGTTATTTAACCTCTCTGGGTCTCATTTCTTCTGGTGAGGCCAAACAACTACCAGGTGAGAAAATAAGCTCTGGAATTAAAATCTTAGCTTTATCAGTCACCAGCTGTAAATTAATATCTGCCTTATACTGAGTTATTGTGAGAATTTCTTCATTCATCTTAATTGTGCATTCAGCAGACAGATATTGAATATCTGCCATGTTCAAGAAGTTGGGGAGGCAGCAATGAATTAGATACAGATAAATAACAAACACTCATAAATGTGTATACTGTTTACAGGTAGTGAGAGACAGTGAGATGTGCTGATATGTGGTAGAAGTGAGGGGTGAGTTATGACTTAGAGGAGGGAGGGGCGGTCTCATTTAAGCTGAGAAGATGTCAGTTATGCTGAGTTCTGAATGACAAAAGGAAACCAGAGCACAAGAAGAAGGAAGGTGAACCCAAAGCTCAGCATGTCTGAGAGGCGAAGACAGGGGTGGCAGTGCAGCTGGGCCTCAGAAAGTAGGGGATGAGCCAAAGGCAGCCTGGGAATAGAGAGATGAGGCTGACAAATGGCTGAGTACAGTGCCTGGCACAGAAATGTTAGCAAATTAGCTATCATCATCCCTCTTTCAAAAGGGTCTCAGAAAAAAATGTTTCTAAGTATTTAATACCATCATCTAAAATTTATAGCAGTCTCTAGAGAAGAATTAGAGCATCATTTGGGAATTTGACTTTTATCGGATGATGATGGATGTTTGGGTTTTCATGGTGGTCACTTGTGGGAAGTTTTTTAAAACACCTCTCTTTGTCTTTTGCATTGAAATCACCCCCTTCTTATCTAGACCCAATTTTCCTTCTGTTGGTTTCCTTCCCCAACTTACCTGCTAGTTTCAAGTGTATGCCATTATGTTAAAATATTATTGCTTTCAAGCCCTGTGTACATCAGTTTGTCAGGACAGTGATACTATACCATCTCCTAAATGAATAAAATATATGTCACTGAAAATAAATCAGAAGCCATTGCACTAGAAAAAATGCTATGAAAAATCCACCCTCTTTGCAAATATTTACAGACACTGTAACAGACAGAAGTATATTCAAATTAATAAAACACTGTCATTTTTGTATTTATTTTCATGCAGTAAACTGTTTGAAGGGAAAAAAATTCAAGAAAATGACAGCATTGGTTCTTTTTTGATTAGGGACTATTTGATTAGTGGCTGTTTCAAAATTCCTTTCTTCTGGAGGTTGTCCTTTTCTGCAAAGGAAAAGTGAGATTTTCTTTCTCCTTGTGACATTTTCCCCTTATGTGTAAATAAAAACCAGGGACTTGTGGCATGGACATATATACACTACCAAATGTAAGATAGATAGCTAGTGGGAAGCAGCCGCATAGCACAGGGAGATCAGCTGGGTGCTTTGTGACCACCTAGAGGGGTGGGATAGGGAGGGTGGGAGGGAGACGCAAGAGGGAGGGGATATGGGGATATATGTATACGTAGAGCTGATTTCATTTTGTTAAACAGCAGAAAGTAACACAACATTGTAAAGGAAAAAACAAAAACGAAAACAACAACCAGGAACTTCCGAGGAGCCCACTGCTTTGTTAAACCATGGTGGGCAGTAGTAAGGGTTCGCTGCATGGTGATGTTGCCTGTGGAAGGCTTCCCAGAGTTAGCCAGACTGTGAAGTTTGAGTGCACAGAACCCAGACCGCCCTCGTTTATATCATCAATTGTGAATTCTGAGTTTGGTTATTCACGAGAAGGACTGACAGGAGTCACCGAAAGCTGTTACACTCGTGATTATGGTTTATTACCGGGAAAAGTACATATTAAAATCAGCCAGAGGAAGAGAAGCATAGGGCAGACTCTAGAAGAGTCCTGAATGCTAAGCTTTTGTTGTCCCCAGGATGTGTTATCATCCTGGTGTTGATGTGTGACAGCACACGAGGAGTATTGGCAACCAGAAAGCTCGTCAGACCTCAGCATCCAAAGTTTTCACTGGGGCTTCATTCTGCAGTCATGGTTGACTGATTGCATATGGGGTTGAGAGCAGTTTCCAAGTCCCCTCATCCCATGTGACCAAATCTACTGTCAGTCATGTGGTTGGTCTTTCTAGTGTGGTCAGCCCCCATCCAGGACTATCAGGTGTGGCCACTTCCACCCTCAGACCCAGGTGACCAGTCCTGACACTAAACAAAGGCATTCCTATCAGGTAAGACATAGATTACCTCCCAAAGGCCAGATTAATGGCAAGGCCAAATTCACTGGGTGGAAGTCCAGAGGGTATCACTACATGGACTGGAATCAGATAATCTCCAGTGTGTACATTCTGAAAAGCTGCGTGTACTTGCTCACTTCACCTAACCACTCTTAGATTCAACACTACTCTTCTGTGCATTGGGAATAATTACGGTACTTACCTCACAGAGCGTGGTGGAGATTAAAGAAAAGATGTGGGCACATGGGGTTCACGTGGTGGCTTTGCTGCTTTTTTCATCATTTCAATGATTATTTTCAGTATTATGTTATTTTATTATTCCAGTTATTATGGGAAACATTTTTATTAACGTTGTAATGTTATTACTTAGTTAAGTAGCCAAAATGGTTTCTGGGCTTTCGGGGGTTATTTTCCGTCTCATTTTCTTTGTCATCTGTTCATGGGTTGTCTTTGTCTCTTAGTCTGATTATTCATTCTCTGCAACTTTACTGAGCATTTCAAGATAGGAGAGAAAAGAGCTTTTTTTTTTCCCCCCTGTGAATACGTTTGTTTTCAGAAAGGCTCTGGTAATGATTATACAGTTGCAGTAGCATAAGCATTTAGTGATGGCATTATCTCATTCCTTTTGAAATTTATAGTACAAAGACACAGGTTTTTAATTTTGTGTGTGTGTGTGTATGTGGAAATTCTCAGAATGTTCAAGTTCTCTTAACCAACGTAGAAACACTTTTTAAAGGACACTTGTTCAGTGCTGTATCCTTCTTTTCAATTTGCTAGTAGTAAAATGGAAATCCCACCAAATATTGAGTGTTTGGAGGTCAGAATGCAAAATAACATTGTCCGCATTCAGATTTGCAGGCATGGTCGGGTTTTATGAGAAAGACAATACTCAGGGATTCAACTGATTTTCAGTACAGCTTTAGTTTTATAAAGAGGCTTATGACAGAAGGGCTTCCAAGACTAGGTAATTTACCAACGCTAATTTAGGTAGAGTTTATGTTACAAAAAGTAATTAGTACAGCCTTATTTATTCTTTTAAGTAATCTTATTAATATGGCAGTGGTTTTGATAGTAATTTTCATTCTCTTAGAAGTGTTACTAGGCTGTTAAAGATGGCTTAAGTGATGCTTATAAACAAAGCAGTGCCTACAGGGCATCTCTGTGGATGAGGGAAGAAGCAAAGCCTGCTTTTTCTTTCCTTTTTTTTTTTTTTAAAGAGCAGACACTAGTTGCTTGCTTTTGTTCTTTCATTGTAGAGTGCGGCTTGTACAGTAGCTTTTACTTATTATGATTATTTTTCCCACCCATATAGGTGAGCTGCTCTTACAAGGCCCAGTGTTTATCAAAGAACCCAGCAACAGCATTTTTCCTGTTGGTTCAGAGGATAAAAAAATAACTTTAAATTGTGAAGCACGAGGCAACCCTTCACCTCATTACAGGTACAGTGGAATGTTTGAAAATCCAAATTAAGAAAAAACGATGTGGCAATTGTGAACTTTTTTTTGCTTCAGTATATTTATGCTATCAGTAAGAAATAACACATGAAGCTATAGTTGTCTGCTGTATTCAGCAGAGCTCCTACATAAACATTTGGCTCCATATTGTATATATTTGATTCATTATTCACTTTACAGTAAGATTTCTTGATTAAAGAGAAACATGGTAGAGTCTCTTAAATAAACAATGTATTTTCATCGATTTGTGGTAAAACAATGTATAGATTTGGATTTACATGTAGTCCTTGGGAACACATCCATTATGGGGATGAAATTCAATGTGTTGTAAAGGTATGTAGCAATCATAGTTTGAGAAAAAAGTAACAGCATCTGTCCTTCCTTTGCTATTTTACTGAGTATATGTTAGAAGGTTTATTAAGTATAGAAGAATAGGAGTAGGAGTATGAACCCCTACGGCCTGGCGGCACACGCCACCAAACAAAGCTGTCTTTGCTCATCTAGAGAGGGTTGGTAGTCTTCATACGAGGCGAGAGAGGAGAAATGAGTCCACTTATTTTCTAGGGAAGGAAAAGAAGCGATCTAGCCAAGGTTCTGGGAGTTAAAACCTTTGCTTCTAATTCCTCACTGCCCCGATCCCCATCTCACCAGACTGCTTCTAGAGAAAGCAGAATCCACAGGACCGTAGCATGCTCTAGTCCAGGTGGCGATGCCAGTGGGAGGGGTGAAATCCAGAAAGATCTGCAACGGCACTGAAGACACGGCTCGAATGTTTGCCATCTATCTGCCATATGTTCTGTCTAGGTATTGGAGGGAAGAAAGGTGGCTTCAAAAATCAATGGCAAGGGGCTTCCCTGGTGGCGCAGTGGTTGAGAGTCTGCCTGCCAATGCAGGGGATATGGGTTCGTGCCCTGGTCCAGGAAGATCCCATATGACGCGGAGCGGCTGGGCCCGTGAGCCATGGCCGCTGAGCCTGCACGTCTGGAGCCTGCGCTCCGCAATGGGAGAGAAGCCACTACAATGAGAAGTCCGTGCACTGCAACAAAGAGTAGCCCCTGCTCACCACAACTAGAGAAAGCCCGCAGACAGCAACGAAGACCCAACACAGACAAAAAAAAAAAAAAAAAAACAAAAAAAACAAAATATACCCAGTAGGGTGGCTATTATAACACACACACACACACACACACACACACACACACACACACGCAAAAGAGCAAACAAAAAAAGTAAATAACAGAGGCTTTCCTGGTGGCACAGTGGTTAAGAATCCACCTGCCAATGCAGGGGACACGGGTTCGAGCCCTGGTCCGGGAAGATCCTACGTGCCGTGGAGCAGCTAAGCCCATGCGCCACAACTACTGAGCCCGCGTGCCACAACTACTGAAGCCCATGCACCTAGAGCTCATACTCCGCAAGGAGAGAATCCACCTCAATGAGAAGCCTGTACACCATAACGATGAGTAGCCCCCGCTCGCCACAACTAGAGAAAGCCCACGCGCAGCAACGAAGACCCAACGCAGCCAAAAATAAATAAATAAATAAATTTATATTTTAAAAAAAGTAAATAACAAGTATTGGCAAGGATCTGGAGAAATCGGGACCCTTGTGCCCTGTTGGTTGGAATGTAAAATGGTGCAGCCACTATGGGAAACAGTATGGAGGTTCCTCAGAAAGTTAAAAAGAAAATTAGCATATGATCCAGCAATTCCACTTTTGGGTATGTGCCCAACAGAACTGAAAGCAGCCATGGAGCAACTAAGCCTGTGCGCCACAACTACTGAGCTTGTGCTCTAGAGCCCACGAGCCACAACTACTGAGCCCACGTGCCACAACTACTGAAGCCTGTGTGCCTAGAGCCCACGCTCCGCAACAAGAGAAGCCCCGCAATGAGAAGCCTGCGCACTGCAATAAAGAGTAGCCCCCACTCGCTGCAACTAGAGAAAGCCTGTGCACAGCAACAAAGACTCAATGCTGCCAAAAAAAAAATAATAATAATAAAAATAAATTAATTATAAAAAAAAGAACTGAAAACAGAAACTCAAATATTTATACACACATATTCATAGCAGCATTATTCAAAATAGCCAAAAGGTGGAAGCAACCCAAGTGTTCATCAACCGAGGAATATATAAACAAAATGTGTACTATACATACGATGGATTATTACTCAGCCTTAAAAAGGACAGAAAATTTGACACATGCTACAACATAGATGAGACTTGAAGAAGTTATACTAAGTGAAATAAGCTAGTCACAAAAGAACAAATACTGTATGATTCCACTTATATGAGGTATCCAGAGTAGTCCATTCATGGAGACAAAAGGTAGAATGGTGGTTGCCAGTGGGTGGAGGAAGGGAGGAATGAGGAGTTATTGTTTAATGGGTACAGAGTTTCAGTTTTGGAAGAAGAAAAAAGTTCTGGAGCCGGATGGTGGTGATGGTTGCACAACCATGTGTGAATGTACCTAATGTCACTGAATTGTACACCTAAAATGGTTAAAATGGTAAATTTGGGGGTGGGATGATTTGGGAGATTGGGATTGAAATCTATACACTATTGATACTATGTATAAAATAGATAACTATTGAGAACTTACTGTATACCCCAGGGAACTCTACTCAGTGCTGTGTGGTGACCTAAATGGGAAGGAAATCCAAGAAAGAGGGGATATGTGTATACATGTAGCTGATTCACTTTGCTGTACAGCAGAAACTAACACAACATTGTAAATCAACTATACTCCAATAAAACTTAATTTAAAAAAAAAAAGAAAAAAGTATAGAAGAATAAAATGCATTCCTACTGAAGTCATTTTAATTATTCTTGAAGAGAAAATAAATTTATTATATTTTTTCATGTGAAAGTGTGTATCTCAGATTATATAAATAATAACTTGTTCACTGAAAACTTTCAAACAACACAGAAAGGTATAAGGAAAAAAGAAAAAAAAAGTGAACTCCCATCACTGTAAGATAAAAATATTAACATTTGGGAGATGATGGTGGATTATTTGGATGGGATGGATATTTACTTTATTAAATAACATGCTACAACATAGATGAGACTTGAAGAAGTTATACTAAGTGAAATAAGCTAGTCACAAAAGAACAAATACTGTATGATTCCACTTATATGAGGTATCCAGAGTAGTCCATTCATGGAGACAAAAGGTAGAATGGTGGTTGCCAGGGGGTGGAGGAAGGGAGGAATGAGGAGTTATTGTTTAATGGGTACAGAGTTTCAGTTTTGGAAGAAGAAAAAAGTTCTGGAGCCGGATGGTGGTGATGGTTGCACAACCATGTGTGAATGTACCTAATGTCACTGAATTGTACACCTAAAATGGTTAAAATGGTAAATTTGGGGGTGGGATGATTTGGGAGATTGGGATTGAAATCTATACACTATTGATACTATGTATAAAATAGATAACTATTGAGAACTTACTGTATACCCCAGGGAACTCTACTCAGTGCTGTGTGGTGACCTAAATGGGAAGGAAATCCAAGAAAGAGGGGATATGTGTATACATGTAGCTGATTCACTTTGCTGTACAGCAGAAACTAACACAACATTGTAAATCAACTATACTCCAATAAAACTTAATTTAAAAAAAAAAGAAAAAAGTATAGAAGAATAAAATGCATTCCTACTGAAGTCATTTTAATTATTCTTGAAGAGGAAATAAATTTATTATATTTTTTCATGTGAAAGTGTGTATCTCAGATTATATAAATAATAACTTGTTCACTGAAAACTTTCAAACAACACAGAAAGGTATAAGGAAAAAAGAAAAAAAAAGTGAACTCCCATCACTGTAAGATAAAAATATTAACATTTGGGAGATGATGGTGGATTATTTGGATGGGATGGATATTTACTTTATTAAATAATACAAGATTAACGATTTTTACTTTTAGGGGTGCTCAGGGGGCCCACTTTAATGAAGAGATGAATTATTTATAAATAGCATATGCTGCTTTCATATAAATGGTTCCGAGAAAATGCTTGAGGCACCTTGAAAACAACATGCTCTTGAGTACTGTGAGCATTTGTCTCAAACACTGTTTACAGTATTAGTTCTCTTGGCAAAACCTTTTCTATAACCTGCAGAACAAGCATACTTCAGCCTTTATTAATGAAATTCTAAATGTTTTGAGTAGATCTTCTATTGTTTGCTTAACCCAAGTAGATAATAGAAACGAACAGTCATTGTTAAACTGGGTCAGCATGAGGCTAGAAGGTAGACCTTTGTATTTTTGCATCTGGAAGTAATCAAGGTCAGTTTCTTTCAACAGTATTAAACAACATATTTATTGAGCACCTGTTGTGTGTTTTCAACAAAATAAATGTAAAGATTCCAGGTTACTGGTTAGAATTGACAGAGGTGATAGAAAGTTTTCTGTCTGTCTCTTCCTTAACCTATAGAAATAAGAAAAGTATAACATGATTTTATTTTTTTGGCCGCACTGTGCGGCCTGTGGGATCTTATTTTCCCGACCAGGGATTGAACCCGCGCCCCCTGCATTGGAAGCGTGGAGTCTTAACCACTGGACCACCAGGGAAGGTCCCTAACATGACTAAAAAAACAAGAAGCTGTGTTTTATGAGCCAGTTCAATTAACCAGACATAACACATACAAAAGCTGAAAATATTTTCTTCTTTTGGGGGAAGATGAACAGCTCCACTTAACAAGACATTATCCTGGAAACATTTATTCCTGGCATTTTTGTAGGACATTCTAACACTTCCTAAATATATCTGTTTGTTTGTCCCTGAAATGGAAGATTATCCTTTTAGATACAACTGTGAGTATTATAAAGAATCCATGTAAATGACTCATGTGTGGGCTGGGTTTTTTTGTTGTTGTTGTCAGTAAAGTTATTTCCTGGCATTTATCTTGTGAATAATTTGGTGATAAATGTGTTCAGCTGCAAAATTGTCAAGATACAAGATAGAGTCATACAGCAGTTTATTTCTAAATGAATAGATTAATTATGTTTATAAAGTTTAATCAAACAGCAAGAAAACCTGAGCTTAGAAATCCAGAAACAGCCTTTTGTTGTAATTATTTCTTTATATATCAGGTATTTATTTTAATTCCAGATTAATACATTTAAAGTGATACCAGGTATTTACACGATGCCATTGTGTAAACATAATGTATTTGTTGAAATATACTGATAACATGTATAAAATGTTGATAAAATTCTGCCTTTTGCACCATACTTTTTATGATTTGTTATATGTCCTGAGATATTATATGTTGAAATTCAAAAAAAATCTGTATCTGAGATTAGGAGATGTGTGACTGAAATTGACTTATCGGTTTTAAGTCTGATAAATGAAGAAATTTTACATGCTAGTTATTTTAAAATATTTGGTTTATAGGAAAATAGAGCAGACACTTTCATTATAGCACGAAAGATTTTCTAAAGCTAAGAATTCTAACCAGTATTCATCCACGTCTCTACAAATGACCCAATTTTGTTCCTTTTTATGGCTGAGTAATATTCCATTGTATATATGTACCACATCTTCTTTATCCATTCAATCTAGAGACTGTCATACAGAGTGAAGTAAGTCAGAAAGAGAAAAACAAATATCGTATATTAACGCATGTAGGTGGAACCTAGAAAAATGGTACAGATGAACCAGTTTGCAGGGCAGAAATAGAGACACAGATGTAGAGAACAAACGTATGGACCAAGGGGGGAAAGTGGCAGGGGGGTAGGGTGGTGGTGGTGGGATGAATTGGGAGATTGGGATTGACATATATACACTAATATATATAAAATGGATAACTAATAAGAACCTGCTGTATAAAAAAATAAATAAAATAAAATTCAAAAAACAAACAAAAAAAGAATTCTAGCCAGGATAAAATTTCACTTTATAGTCATTAGAAACTGAGACCTTGGGGGCTTCCCTTGTGGCACAGTGGTTACGAATCTGCCTGCCAATGCGGGGGACACGGGTTTGAGCCCTGGTCCAGGAAGATCCCACGTGCTGCGGAGCAACTGAGCCTGTGTGCTACAACTACTGAGCCTGCACTCTAGAGCCCGCGAGCCACAACTACTGAGCCTGCGTGCCACAACTACTGAAGCCTGAATGCCTAGAGCCCGTGCTCCTCAGCAAGAGAAGCCACCGCAATGAGAAGCCCGCGCGCCACAACGAAGAATGGCCCCAGCTCACTGCAACTAGAGAAAGCTGGCACGCAGCAACGAAGACCGAATGCGGCCAAAAATAAATAAATTAATTTTTTTTAAAAAGAGAAATTGAGACATTGAAAAAGCACTAGGGAACCTCTTTTCATTGTGAAAATATTAGGCTTTCCTATAATAAGCAACAACTCCCTGTTATTCATGGTATCTGTGTAAGTAATAGATTGTGCTAATGGAATAAATGGGAATATAGATGATGTGGGTTGTAATCATGATCGTGTCTACCTAGATAACACCTTTATTTATGGCCTGATTTTTTCCCTAGCTTTTGACTTTAGTAGTCATCCAGGTAATATTCTGCATTATTCTTTAATTGTTCCAGAAGAAAATATGCTTGCTTGTTCTTATTTTTTGCTGTCCTTTAAAAATTACAGATAAATAGTGTAAATAGGTAATGACTTTGAGGACGTAAATAAATAACATGGGTTTTTTTTTTCTTTTTTTTTTTTTACATAAAGTCAGAGAAAGGATATCTTTTTTAAGTATTTATAAATCTAAGCACATAGATAGAAAGAGAGAGAGAGAGAAAGGGAGGGAAAAGAAAGATATCAAGGAGGAAAATTAGTGGTTCGTGTGAAGCTGTAAATTAAAAGCAGTCCAAACACATTTCCCAAGTTTCAGAATAAAGTCTATGAGTCTTACAAAAGAATGTCCTTTGAAAGCCCAGAGCTTGTCTTATAGACTGAGGCAAACTTCTCTGATGAGAAATCTTCTTTGTTATTATCCCACTGGGTAAAAAGAACTCTTAATTGGCCATATTAGAAATCCAAAAGTTCAGAAATTCTCAAGAGAAATTACTTGTTTTAGGGTTTAATTGAGAATTTTATTCTTTCTTTTGCATCTTCCCGCCTGAGCCCCAAAGCCTGTATTTAAAGGTTAATTAGTATTCAGTGTCATTGTAATTGCTGACGATGCTGAAAGAGGTTACCCTGAAGAAATATTAATAACTTTTTTAAATGGGAAGGATTTTCTCCAACTTTTTAAAGAGTTAAAAATGCCCATCATTTGCTAAGATGAAAGATCCCAAATAGGAGGCTTCCTGGTCACTTCTACTGATGCCATTCAGCATTAAAAGTTTGGGACCATATATTTGGGTTAGACTGGAGTATAGTATTCAAATGCCAACGGGGACCAGGTAAGTAACAAAACTAAAAGAGGTGGCCCTGCCTTAGGAACCTATGAACATATTGAATAATGACTGGAGACCGTCCCACATTCAGCCACAAGTCCATCCACTGGTCACGACTGCTCCTTAACACTAGCCGGTTGTTACCATCCAGGAATCATGGTCCAATATTGCAAAACCTTTTCAAGACATGTTTAAAATTGAGAAATTTTCTTTTTTGAATCTGCTTCTAATGTTGACTGTTTTTCTTTTTAAATATAATGTAGGCCAAAGAAATTAAGCCTTAAAGGTGAATGTGTCCCATGTGGCCTTTGTGTTCACAAAGTTTAGTCTAGCTGGAGACTTACAGGCTGTGCTGTCCAATATGGTAGCCAGTAGCCAAGTGTGGCCGTGTACCTTTAAATCCGTTAAACTAGGAATTCAGTTCCTCAGTCACAGCAGCCTCATTTCAAGTGCTCAGTAGTCACATGTAGCAAATAGCTACTGTAATGGACAACACAGATGAAATTTCTGGTGCTTGCAGAAAGTTCTATCAGACAGCACTGCTCTACTCTGACCCTTGGATCCACAACTCTTTTCTTTAAATGCTCTTCTGTTTTTTTCTCATCACAAGGAAGCAACCAGAACATCATTCTCTTCCAGCTTTATATAACAAGTAATTAATTTTAATAAAGTACAGTGTGAGGAATCTTGGATACACACGTTGTAACGACTATATAACATTGCAAAATGGAGATGTCTCGGCCACAGTTTCTCCCTTTTAAGTAGAGTTCCCTATAATGGAGTTACATCCTGCACATGTTTAATTTACTGACAGTCCACTAAGTGCATTCAGTACAAGAAAGAAGAAAAAAATAATGGACTAATTTCTGCTCCCCATTTATTCAAGGAATAAATGTAAGGCGTTTACTCGTTATCTAAACACACATCCGTGTGGAGACACACCACATAATACTATACATGGTACCACATACAGTGTATAGGATAGAGCATATATAGCATATGTCTTATGTATAATATATGATATATTCTATTTAATAAAATATGAAATATATTTAAAGTATATTTTTGATTATATGCAATTTGTCCCTTATGTATATCTTGTTGCCATGTAAGATCTGATGTCACTGTTATTTTACTTTTGTGCTCCAAGGCAAGTAAGAATTATTGTTCCTCTAAATTCCCTTGGCCCTAAGGAAGTGTCATTTTGTTCTGCTAGATTACTAGACCCAATTCTCTGAGCCTATCCTCAAGCTCAACTCCTTTTAGCATCCTGACTTCTCTAGCTGATGAGCTCTGGTCCCCACACACAGAGTCAGCTACTAAGAGCAATGAAATGTTTACAAGGTTGGAATGATTGCGAACCATAAGGAAGAAAGAATCTCTTTGGTGCCTGAGGCAAGCAGAGGTAGACAGTGTCTCTTACAGGGCATTTGAAACTTGGCTGTGCTACTGTCTCTCCCATGAAGCCTTCTCCATATCCTCAGAGCTGGGTTCCATGTTTCAGCCGTGTACTGCCCATTGCACCTAGGCCTTCCTGGATTATAAAACTTACCAAAATGAAGTGGGTTTGCCTGGTTGGATGTAACTCCCTTCGAGGTGAAGACAGTGTGTTCTTCATCCTTACATTCAGAATGCTTAGTAAACAGTGCAAGCTAAATTGGTGGCATGAAAAAAGAAATGGAATGACGTTAACAGGGAGGAACCAAAGAGAGGCAGTTTGGGGTCAGGTCATATGTCGGGAATCAAGAGTGTCTTGAAGGATCACAGGATCAGAAGTGGTCCATTGTTTATTCTGTAGGATATTCTTAAATTTGGATTGAGTCCTCCTTTTTGGCTCTATTTTAAGACAGATTGCCCTTGAGGTGACAGAGATGACTGCTTACGTCTACTTATATCCTCCACAGAATATTAACTGGAAAAAGAGGACACCTTTCCTATTAGAGTCATCAAAAGCTCTGAATGGCATCAGAAAAACATGAAATAAAAACATAGCTAATACTGTCAGCAGTCAGAACCCAGGAGAAATGTGGAGGTTAGATTTTAGATATTAAAGATGACAGTTAAAAAATTAACATCTTTTTGTTGCTGGTCTTATGTTTTGGTAGTGAGGCAAGGGGGAAGGAAAACACATACTGATCAAACACAAGTTAAATCAGTTGGGTCACAGTGGTATTCTTAACTAATCACTAAGGCCTGAGATCTGGAATGTGCTCATTGGCCACTCCTGGGTCCTGAGAGGAGTGGCCTCTTCAAAGGAGAAGGAGAAAGGTGCTACCAGAAAAAGCTGAAATGGATGCAGGGAAGGCAGAAATAGCAGCCGTCTTCTATAATTCTCCTCAGAGTAATTGAAAGACAATCAGTGATGAATTTGAACGAGGCTTTACCTATGTAAACTGAACAGTTGTTTTTAATCACAGTGTAGCTTTAATCTCTGTTTGCCTCCTTTTTTTTATTATATATGTTTAAAGTTTATCAATGAGTGACAAATGGGAATCTGTGTCATAAAACACATTTTAAAAACACAGCATCACCATTTAACTCATTTGTATCTTCAGCAATAATTGCTGAAGCCTAACTAGTTATTTTTGGATAAAGTATTGAATATGCAAATTCAGACATTCATTCTTTCAAGGACTGCAATTATTCTCATCACTTCAGTAAACATATTAACAAACATTGCATTTGAACACAAATTCATTTGCTTATTAACTTGAAAGCTGCATCTAAAACCACAAATTGCTTCTGTGACTAAATTCCTAATTTTCCTGTCAAACCCCGAATAAAGTATTGCCTGTTGACTTAACAAGTATTTAACGTGGGCATATTTTCCAAACCCAGCCGCAGCCCCCTAAAGATTTTAGTAAATTATTTTGTCCTTTTTGCTTGGTTTTATATCAAAGTCTAACACGTGATATTTGTTTTTCTTTGGAATATTGTTTATGTTTCCATTTTCCTGACCAGACTTTATAAGATGGGTGTAGATATCTTGAAGGACAATATTAATACAATCAACCATGAGCTAAATTACATCCTGGGATTATTTTGAAACTACCTGATGTCACCCAATTTATTGTCACTCAGTCTTGTTAGTTTCAATTTCAAAGGGTGACTTGTTACAAAGTTCTAGTGGAAGACCCAGTTTAGGACTTGGTGCCTTAAATTATACTGACAAGATACATCTATGTTTATCTTCATTATCTTCATTCCATACTAGTGTGGTTTTGTGTAAGATGTTGCCATATACAATAATAGCTAGTATGGTACATAAATAATAACTAGTGTGGTAAATGAAAATAATTATGCATTCATTCCCTGTCTTTGAGAAGTTTGTTGGTAATATGGATGGCCACAGTTAGGGACGATTGTATGGAGGCTAGTGATGGCTAGGTTAGAGGGTAAAATAAGATTGCTCCAATTCAGGAAACTTCTGTGAGCACCTACCATGCATAACCTATTATGACCGATGGTGGGAATTCAGCAGTGATTGACAGTCATCCTCCAATGGAGCTTATATGGTTTGAAAAGCACCTCCCAACACTGAGAATCTAGGCTTTTTATACTGATTTAACTCACTGTTATGTAAATTTGTGTTTGCACACAAACATTCACACACACAGTCTTACACATAGCTTGTTCTTTGTGTTGGAAGGCAGCGATTCATGTGCTCTTAATTACTGATGTTTTAGTTATTTCCTGGAAGTCACCTTTATAGTTTTCATCATTTAAAAGTAATAACCACCAGTTGAAATATCTCTCATGTCACATACCTTAGGTTTTATATTCAAGATTCAAAAACTGTTAACCTGAGGGCCTGTAAAATGTTTTAAAGAAACTGTCTTTGAGATTTTTAGGGGAAAAAGTGCCATAGCCTTCACAGTTCTATTGTGGCAGGCTTGGCCCGGTTTTTCGTGCTCACTTTACCTCCCTAGCCTCTCTCCAATGAGGTAACTACCAGCTTCCTGTTGTGTAGAGGATGTAACTGAGACTTAGAAGTGGACTGATCCAATCCATGCTGCCTCAGGTCAGCGATCAGAGTAAGTGGCCCAGGACTTCTTCCAGACCCCCAACCTCAAGTTATTGGCCTAGAAACAAATTCACATGTAATCTCCACACCAAGCAGTTAAGGGGGATGAGAGCTCATTGCCTGAGAATCAGAGTTGTGAAATATGAATAATAAACCATTTCTCACTTGTGCATTCTGAAAGCAAATCCTAATTCATGTAGAATGAGCGTTTGAACACTGAAGGCAGACAGTGAACTTACGAGATCATTCAGGAGTGTTACAAGATGATGATTGTGCAGTGGTGCTTAATCCTGTGACATTTGCCACTGAGCTAAAGCTACAATGTTAGTCTGATTCTAGAGCACAGTGTAAATGTTATATGATTGAAATGCTGGTGTACGTAGCCCCAAGAGCCCCAGAGCTGTCTTCTTTTACTCCACGTCACTGCATTAGGCCTTTTGGAATGGAATTGGGGTATGCAAATGTTACTTTTATGAAGTTTTAAACAATTTCCATATTTCAAAAAGATTTCATTCTGAGATTTTAGAGTCCTCAGGAACTTCAAAATTCCTTCATAAGGTAGACATCTGTAACTTTTACAAAGGATTGTGAATGTGCAAAACTAAAAGACAGTGTCTATCTCTGAAAGCTTCCCAAATTTACGACCTGAATGTGCCACTTACCTGTCACAGTCTTACCACTGTGCATGATGTTCATGACCTCTGAACAGCTGGATTACAATTTGCTACAAAGAAATTAAGTCTAATTTATAGATTTATTGGACACATTCTTTGCCTAAGGAGTATATGTGTGTGCCTTCAGTTTTCATGAATATTTCTTATACAGAAGATCATATTAGAAATATTCAGAAATCAGGCCCAAATATGAATATTTTGTATTAGGAACTTAAGTACATTCTTTCCTCAGGATAAAATAATATTTGGATGTCCAGGCCCAGAGATTGCTTACACACTGCAGACTTGAAACCAAGACAACCCTTTTGAATTCACATATTTTCAGCAAGAGGAAAAACAACCATTGTTTAATAAGATATTGAGAAATTTTATATCACCTGGGGATGAGTTCCCTTTAATGATGAATAGTGTTAAGAAGGAGAGAAATAATTATATTGCTTTGTTAAAAGAAAATTAACCTTCAGAGTATCTCAAGTATATCTTTGCTCTAAGAGTTTGCTAAAACAAATGCACTTATACTTTCGGTCTAGCAGAAACATATGTAAAAGAGAGTAGATTTTACCTCTTCACATAGTGAAATAATATAGAGATTTTGTCTCTATGACAAAGACTGAGCTAAAAGAAGTAAGAAACCCTTATGCATAATAGAAGAAATGTTTTCCATTTTGGATCTTCAGTCAAAACTTTGAGATGATAGCTTTTAGATCTTAGACACTTACTGAAATACGGTATTTTCCCACGTACTTTATGATCTCTAAGTCTTTCCACCTATTAAATAGGCAAGAAGAAGTGCTTCTCCATATTTTTATTTATCTTTACGTTTTCCACATAGCCATTGTACCTTTATTATTCATCAGCTAAACAAGAAAACAGAATTTTCAAATGAAGCCATCAGACGTGCTTCATCAGGCCGTAAACATTCTAGACTCTGGAGCTGAAATCCTTTTTCCTTGGTACAAACTGTTCTTTGTAGGTAACAAAGCCACAAGTACCCTTTGTCATGAGAGTTTTCCATTCAAATGTATGTGAAATTAACTATATTTTTCCTGCTTTGCATTTAGAGGAGTTCTCCCCTCCTTCCTCCCCTGAAAGTATTAAATCATTTAGTAACTGGCAAGCCATTTGTAGCTTAAAAATTCAACCCATCAGGCTTCCCTGGTGGCGCAGTGGTTGAGAGTCCGCCTGCTGATGCAAGGGACACGGGTTCGTGCCCCGGTCCGGGAAGATCCCACATGCCGCGGAGCGGCCGGGCCCGTGAGCCATGGCCGCTGAGCCTGCGCGTCCGGAGCCTGTGCCCCGCAACGGGAGAGGCCACAGCAGTGAGAGGCCCGCGTACCGCAAAAAAAAAAAAAAAAAAAAATTCAACCCATCCACTTGTGATTTACTATCAGATTTATTCTTTGAAGGTCAAGCCCAGCATGTGTTTCGTCCCATGTTTCCCTGACTTCTCAGGCAGGTACAAATACAGAAAAACCCTATGTGGAAGATACAGCCCGTTCCACATGAGAGGAGATGACCAAAAGCATTGAATCAAGCAGGTTACGTATAATCCACGTCTACTCTATGAGGATGGCAGAAAAGAAAAACAAAGCAGACAGATGGGTTTGCAGCCTTTGATGGAACCTCCTCCCTTGTTAACAATGGTGCCGGCCCATTTGTTGGCTGGCTGCCCTGAGTCACCGGCTTTACATACATTGTCTAAATAAATCGATAGAACAACCCTATGGGAAAGATGACATTCTCTTTATTTTACATGTTAAAAACTTAGGTTTAAAGGAGTTAGGTTAATTGCCCATGGTCACACAGCTGGTGAGGGATGAATCCAACCCATAAAACAAGGAGCACTTGTTTCTGGATCTCATTTCTGTTCATTCTGCTGTTACATGGTAGGATTGGATAGAGCCTGGGACTGGACAAGGGGGAAAGGGTAGGAACTAGGAATCATAAAAAAAGTCTCCCCCAGAATGTAAGTTCCATGAAGGCAGGGACCTTTTTCACCCCATTCTTAGAACCTGGAAAGTTGCCTGACATATAGGCACTCAATAAATGTTTTTCCACCAGGAAGGGAGGGGAGGAAAGTTGCTTTTTCTAATCATGGTTGTTGAATATGAAATAGGCTAAATCAAGAGTGGGGAATTCTTATCTCTCTCCCCTATAGGCAGTCCACGGTTGCTTCTTGGGGATATTATAGACCAGTTCTTCCAGACTTGAATGGGCATATTAAACACTGGCAGATCTCACTAGGATGCCAATTCTGGTTTAGTAGATTTAGGATAAAGCCCAAGATTCTGCATTTCCAGCAAACTCTCAGATGGTGATGAGGATGCTGATGATCTTGGTCTGCAGACCACCTTGTGTATCAGGAGTGCAGAGTATTCAGACAGAATGCAGATGGACAATTTTCCTTGACTTCACTTCCTTGTCTGAGTTTCTGTAGTTCTAGGATTTGGGCAGGAATAAGATGAAGAAGGGTTAATAAGTGTTCGTGGTTCGACTTCAAATCTCTAAGGGCAGGATTAAAGTCAGAAGAGAAGAAAGTGACCTAAAATGGACATGAAAATATGGACTTGCCTTGGGAAGGAGCATAAGACAGTTACTCTGCAAAGAGCAGAATCAAACCCATAGCGGCAATCTTCCACAAACGAGAAAGCAGTTACGGCTTTTTCATATTTCTTTGTAATTTTGGTCTTTTAAGTTCCAAAGAAAAGACATAGGACCTCCAGTTTTTCCTCTTAATTTCATTTTGATTTCTCAGAAGAAATATTGCTTTAGACCTGGGAGACTTGTATGTGCATAAAGAAAGAAAAATCAAGAAAGTCTTGATTTTTAAAATGAGCAAATGATATACTATTGCTTTGAGCTGTAGAAACTAAACTTCTAAATTTATTCATTTCCTGTAGCCTCCATTATTTAAATTTTATTATGCACTATTTCAGACATAGAAAATGATATAAACATATAATTAAGTGTAATGATGAACATCCATATAACCACTATTCAGCTTAGGAAATAAAGCCAAAAAAGCTAAATTTCCCAGTGTTTGCCCCATAACCCTTTCTCACTTTTCTCTCCTTGAGAGCTCTAAAGTGCCTTAAACTTGAAGTGATTCATTTTCATACATTTAAAAATGTTTAATACATTCTTTTTTTTTTTTTTTTTTTTTTTTTTTTTGCGGTACGCGGGC
>NC_041231.1:20555177-20600560 GCF_002837175.3 Physeter macrocephalus
GCACGAACCCGTGTCCCCTGCCTCGGCAGGCGGACTCTCAACCACTGCGCCACCAGGGAAGCCCTAATACATTCTTAATATTACTTAATATGTTTTAAAACTTTATATACATGGTATCACATTGCACTGTAAAAAATGTTTTCACCTTTGTAAGACTTTTCTATGTTTGCAAAAGCTCATACATTTTCACAGCTATATAATATTTCATTTAACTTTATGTGCTTTGGTTTGTGATAATGTTCACGTTTCACCTCTTTTTATGCTTTCACAATATTACTATTTCCAGGTTAAATATTTGATATATTAATACAATTTTTATATGACCCATGACATGGTTAAAGACCTCTGGGCTAGAATTCAAATGGGTACTAGTTCTGATCCAGTAATTAATAGTTTGGGGAGAGTTGCAAACTCACTCAGCTGTTTTATTGAAATCCTCATCTGTGAAATGGTCATTTTATTAACCACTTTCTCAGAGTTATTATGAAAAGCAATTGAGATTGTTGCCATAATACTCTAAAATTTATAGAACGGATACCACTGTAATTTTATTATAAAAATCAAGTCCTCTAAGAGACAGATGGCTTAATTTATACAATGGATGTGTTCTTGAGATTGTGCGATATTTAATGAGTTTTTAAAGGTAATAATCTACTTGGATGTGTCAGGTGTGCTTGCTGTTTAAAAAATCCTGGTTTTTCTGTTTGAAAACTCTTGTTTAAAAACCAGCTTCTTTCTTTTTTTCTTTTGGCTTCCCATTGATAAATATGGCTCTGGGGTTAGTGCCTTTACTGTTTCCGACCCCCTAGGTGGCATTTAGGATCTTTTACCACAGTGTACCATTTAGTAAATATCACTGTGATGGCTTAGAAGAGCGGAGGGCCTCGGGGACAGGTATTTACTCAGACAAATTGAAATGGATAGTTGAGCACTTACCCAATTAATTTATTAAATGTGCTCAGTCTGGATAAATCAAAGAAATGTGCTCTTTTCCCCCTTCATCGGCAGCATGAGACTGGCCTGAAGTATATGAGATAATTACCTCAACTTTCTACTTCATCTTTGTCTATACAGACCAAGCCTAATTTTCCCCCTAGTGAACAAACTAAATTATTCTCACCTCTTCAGAAAATCTTGAAAAATCTTTAGCTTTTAGATGCTACTCTCTTGTGCTTTCTACTATAATTTAACCTTTTGTTTCTGATAACAAAACTTAGGCATGTTTGATTTTTCAATTATGTAATAATTGAATGATCTATTTGTTGCCTTTCATTTATAAGAGAGCTGATGTTTAAAGTAGATCATATAATGCAGATTTTTAAAAAAGTTTAAATATACTAAGGGGAAAATCCTGGACATTTGTTTTACAGATGGCAGCTGAATGGAAGCGATATTAATCTCAGTATGGAGTATCGTTATAAGTTGAATGGAGGAAATCTTGTGGTTATTAACCCCAACAGAAATTGGGATACAGGAAGTTATCAATGTTTTGCAACAAATTCAGTTGGAACAATTGTCAGCAGAGAAGCTAAACTCCAGTTTGCCTGTAAGTATATGTTCACACATACAAGTCCAACTTTTAAAAATATATAACTGAATTTGTGTGGTCATTTCGGATTTCAGAAACAGTATGTGGAATTTATTAATTAAGGAAATAGGTTGAGAAATTAATTTAATACGATTTTTTGGATCTCTATATACTGTACAAATCAGAGTTTAAAATGTGTGTGTATGTGAATGTGGGTGTATGTGAATGTGGGTGTATGTGTGTGTGTTATCTGTTTTACTATTTTGTAAGGATTCTGTTTAGGGGAGGAAAAAGAATCTAGTTAAGGATGTGTTTATTCATTGGTTACTCTGTGCTTTGTACTATGTTAGAACTGAAACGCATATGAACGAATTGTCAGACATGACCTTTGTTCTGGCAGAACATTGAAATTAGAGAATTACATCTAACAAATCTGAAAATATAAAGGAACAAAGACAGTGAGAAAGAAAAGAATGTGACATATCTTTGACCTCCACTGCAGTTTTGCCCGGCTCATAATGACCTTCAACACAGGCCCCCACTGAGGCCTGGCTCTGGAAGCCAAGTTTGTACCTTGTTAATTGGACCAGGGTGAACCCATGTCCCATCCCATCCTGAGAAAACCACATGCTTTGTAGCAGGGAACTTAGAATTGGAACCAGAGACCTAATTTAGTGTTTATCTTCCTGATATATCTTTTGACTATTTTCTACTTTTTGTTTCTTCTTACTAGTCTCTCTTCCTTTGTTTTTGTTGTATGTTTCATATATAATGCATATCAGCATTACCTTGGGTCTAAGATTTCTTTTAGTTCTTTACACCTCAATTATTCTGAAATTAGAATGCAAATGTTCTTATAATGTGGTAGTAGTCTCCCCCAACTGCCACAGACCATTAATAAATTGATGATGTGTCATTTAATGCGTGGCTTATTCTATTGCTTCTGTTTTTATAATGGCAATGGTTGGTTTTGTTCCTGCCATTATATTCTGTGTGTTCCGTTTTTCAAATTTCCTTGCTCTTTCTTCTGCTTCCTCTGTTTCTTTTCCGTCTATGAACAGGTTTTTTTTGTTTTTTTTTTTAACCTGTATGTTTCCTGGGCATTTTGATAGCTATATGTCATATTTATATTACACAAGTTTAAGTTTACCTTTTAGTTTATAAAATTACTTTTTAATTTATAAAAGTTTACTTCTCTAGTAGCCAGAATTTTAAATTTAAATTATTTTTTCAGAGTCCCCCCATTTTAAACAATTAGTTTAGTTCCTTTTTTTCCTACTGTATACCTCACAGTCATAGTGACTTCCATGTTTATTGATTTCAATTGTTATTACATCATTTTACTAAATATATATTATGGTGTGTATGTGTATATGGTACTATTTATATATGCAGGTATGTGTATGTATAGAGTAAATATAAATAATATTCTCCTCATGAATAATTTTATATGTGTATATTGTCTTTAACTGTATCTATGTTTCACCTGGCTATGATGCCAGCCACAAGACTTTTCCCATTCTTGTCTTATTTTTTTTACTTTCTCAATTTTTAGATTTTTGGAACAATTAATCGGTTACACCTAAAAACGTAACATATTTCATCCTCTTGCATCTTAAAAAATTTCATTATATTGCCTTAAATATGAAGACACCTTCTGATTGGTACAATGTTGGATCCCGAAACTCTTTATCAAAGAATTCAAAGTGTGTTGCTCTGTTGTCTTCTGGAATTAGTGTTGCTGAACAGAAGTCTGGGATCAGACTAATTTCTGTTTCTTGGGAGCTTACCACCACCTCCTTTTTTTGTTGTAATTATTTCTTGTTTCTCTTGGTTGACTATGGGATAAATTTTTCTTCATTCTTTTAGCTAAAAACATATATATATATATAAACATATATATAAAAAGATAAATATATTTATATTTCCAGCATACAGATGGGTTTAGATCTCTTTTTTAATTTGCTTTGCTTACAACTTGAAAAATTATTTTATTATATCGATACTTAGACATCTCATACACAATTCAGGAAATTTTCCTGCATCTTTTAGTTGTATGTTTGATTTATTTATATTTTTAAAAGGATTGAAAGGGATTATTTTTGTCCCATTTTTGGAAATGCTATTTATTTCAGGTTGTTCTTTCCTATGAATTTCTGTTGCTGATTGATTGAAGCCACATCTATTTGTTTGTATTATTCTGAAGGTATAGGCAGTTTTCTGAAATGCTGTTTTGGATCTTAGAGGCAGTCTTTCCTCCTACTTCCATTTGATGTTTCCATTTTTATGCTTACTACTTTTAATAGGTTCTAAAGCAAATTTTGTCCAAACTCAGCCTTTGTCAACACATGTCAGTCGATTACCCTGATTTTGCTTTCTTTGCCACATGCAGGGATCAGATTTACTTCTCTGATCTATAGGGGAATGTGAAGTTTCCAGTCTAATTGCCTATTCCCCGGAGTCTTTCACAAAATACATTATTCCTCTTAAGCAGTGCTATTTTTCTACTACAGATCCCTGATGCCCTCTAATACCTGAAGAAGTATCATTAGCTTATAGGTTTTTCCTCAGTCTTTTCTTCCTGGAGAGAGTGGCTTCTTTGCAAATACTTCTAAAGTTATATCATGTCTCTTGCAGTCTGCCCCTGCTTCCTGGCCAGAACATTATAGGCAAAGTGGGATAAAGTTGTTGAGTCTGGGATTTTATTTTACCCTATTTACGAGCTAATAAGCTAGGCTGCTACTCTTCCATGGATGCTAGCAGAAGACATGATATTCCTGGGTCAGTAACAAAGAGCTTCAAAGAGCTTTATTACTCACAGCATCGCAAGCACCACGCTTCAGTTCCCCTCGCCCCCAAGTCCCGCGGAAGTGATATGATTTAGCCAGGAGAGATGCTACACCCGCAGCTG
The DNA here is from genome assembly GCF_002837175.3 of Physeter macrocephalus. Taxonomy (NCBI): domain Eukaryota; kingdom Metazoa; phylum Chordata; class Mammalia; order Artiodactyla; family Physeteridae; genus Physeter; species Physeter macrocephalus. The sequence goes on from NC_041231.1 coordinate 20,559,617, forward strand.
AGGAACACTGATATTAGTGAATCCATCTCTTTTATAGCAGGGAGTAAGCAAGCCTGCTCGTTGTCCTAGAGGGAGAGCTTGTCTTATCCCTCCTGGTCGGTCTCTGAAAACACATCCCTGAGAAAAGGAGTGACCGGGCCTTTCATTCTTGGCACATCCAGAAACACTTAACAGGAAGCTAAGAGCACATAGTGAGTGGATTGCCTCTTCCAACAAAAGTTTTTCATTTTTTTTTTTTTCATTTGGTGCTGTCCTTGAGTTTCTCTTTGGGGTGCGTCCTATCAGGATACATGTGATGAATAAGGCACAAAATATCTTCCTACCTTTGTTGTGAATTCTCTCTTTATACAGAAAACCCAGGATGTACCTACCATTTAGTCCCTTGTATTTCCCCACAGTCTACCTCGTCGGCCTCATAAGTTTTATTTACTCATATGCTTGGCATTTGATTGCTTTTGCAGTTTTTGATGTACATTGAGATGCTTCTGTTTTGCAATTTTTTTTTTTTGGCGTTTTCACAAGTGGTTTTTGGAAGTTACGAAGAGCAGTATTGGTTATTCTTAGCCTGATGCCACATTAAGCTGGAAATATAAAAAATGAATTTTTGAATTCATATGTTTGAGATATAGGTTTCTGGTAAAGAAACCAAAGAAGGTGACAAAAAACATGGAGGATATTTAATACATTAGAGATTCCAAATTACCAGGTATAAGAGAGCATTCCTTTAACTTGACAACCTTGAAGGGATGTAATACATCAACTGAAAGAAGGGGTTAATAAGAAGAGTCTTGTACTACTACATATACATCCTTCTAGGTGCTCCTGACTCCAGTTCAGGGGAACCGTGACTGTTTTTGCCGCAGGTAAGTAGATAATAAAGTGTTGTCATTGAAAAAATGTTCTAATTGTTCACTATAGCTATGTTTGCATGCTTAGTAATATTTCTTTGTTTCTGTCAGCCATGGAAAAACTACTTAAAATGTGCTTCATGGAGAAATGAGTAAATGACATTATCCTCAATGCACCACTTTTTTTTTTTTTAACATCTTTATTGGAGTATAACTGTTTTACAATAGTGTGTTAGTTTCTCCTTTACAACAAAGTGAATCAGTTATACATATACATATGTTCCCATATCTCTTCCCTCTTGCGTCTCCCTCCCTCCCACCCTCCCTATCCCACCCCTCTAGGTGGTCACAGAGCACCCAGCTGATCTCCCTGTGCTATGCGGCAGCTTCCCACTAGCTATCTAATTTACATTTGGTAGAATGCACCACTTTTAACACTGGTGAAAATCCAGTGAAATTTTATCTTAATTTTCAAGATGCTTAAAAAAAGTATTTGTAATTAAATGAAAGTGAAAAGCTCATTTATAGTTTAAGAAGCTTACTTTCTGTAGGCATTTTTTATTCCTTTTAACAGATTCTTTATGGAGCAATCACAAAATTTAGGGAGGGGGGAAGTTACATAAAATGATGCAATGTTTGAATTGTAGACATTTTCTCAATGATTTACTGTTACATTGCATGTGTATAATTTTTGAAGCTTGTTTAATATATTTGTAAGTGTTTTTGTCAGATTCTTAATTCCAACCACAAAAAGTGAGGGTAGTGCCTCCAAAACCCCAAATATCTTTGCTTTATTGATAATTAGTTTTACTTCTCTTATTCTTGAATTTCCTGTCCAGAATGTTTTTCTTTTAACCATTTTTGAGGTGCAATACATTTTTAATCATGAATTATATTAGACGTATAAATGGTATGGAGAAAAGTGTAAAGGATCTCTGTGTAGCCACCACTTATCTTAAGATTTAAAGATTCGAAGTACAATTAAAGCTACCTGATAACTCACCCTGATGACATTATCTTCTCTCTCTTAAGCTTCCTCTGAATAAGTGGCCCCTGTTCTGAATTATATGTGCTTTTATTATCCTTTGAATAAATATGTATGTGCTTCTAAGCAACATGTAAAATTGTTTTACCTTTTTCATTTCTTAAACTTTTATGTAATGACATCAGACAGCATTCCTACATCTACAACTTCCCCCCAACATTATAATTGTGAGTATCTGTTGATCTACGTCTTTGCCAACATTTGTTATTGTTCAGCATTTTAATTTGTGCAAATCTGGTGAATATAAAATTGTATTTTACTTTTTAATTTGCACTTTTATTTTTAAATTAAAATGTAATTTTGGTTTTAATTTGCATTTCTATAATTACAGTGAAGTTAAGCTCATTTTCATAGATTTGTTGACCATTTATGCTTCTGTTATCCAGATACTTTTTCACTGTATTGTAGTCTTTTTTTTTTAACTTAAGAGTTGTTTGTATACAAACAACTCTTAATTGGTGATTAATCCTTTGTCAGTTATATACATATCTTGTTTTTAGTGGCTTTTTTTTTTCCTTGATGGTGTCAAATGATAAGCAGATGTTCTTAATTTTACATTAAAGTATTGATCTTTTTATAGCTCATGTTGTCTCATGAGTTGTTTAAAATTTTTTCTTCCTTATTCTGAAATGGTAAAAACATTCTCCTAAATGTACTTATAAAAGTTTAATATTCTCCTCTTTACATTTAAGTCTTTAATTATCTGGAATTGAGTTTGTGTATCGTGTGAGGTAGAGGTACCGATTTATTTTATTCCAGGATGGGAAGTCAGCTTTACCAGCGTAATTGATGGATGAGGCCATTCTTAACCAACTCAAAAGCAGTGTGTGGTCATCATGTCTGGCTTCTTTGGGCTTTTGTGTTTGGAGAATCATATTATCTGCAAGCAGTGAGAGTTTTTGTGTTCTTATCAACCCTTGCTCCTTTTATATGTTTTACATGAGTGCACTTTCTCGAATGCAGTACAGTGTTGAATGGATATTTTGAGTGTGAATATCCCTATCCCTGTTTTGCTCTTGATTTTCAAGAGTGAATAAGATTAACATTTCACCATTTGGTACGTTTACTGTAGATTTTATTTTTATTTATTTTATTTTTTTGGCTGTGTTGCATCTTCCTTGCTGCGTGCGGGCTTTCTCCGGTTGCGGTGAGTGGGGGCTACTCTTCGCTGTGGTGCGCGGGCTTCTTATTGTGGTGGCTTCTCCCGCTGCGGAGCACAAGCTCTAAGTGCGTGGGCTTCTGTAGTTGTGGCTCTCGGGATCTAGAGCGCAGCCTCAGTAGCTGTGGTTCACGGGTTTAGCTGCTCCACGGCATGTGGGATCCTCCCGGACCAGGGCTCGAACCCTCATCCCCTGCCTTGGCAGGCAGATTCTTAACCACTGCGCCACCAGGGAAGCCCTACTATAGATTTAAAAGATACTCTTTCAAGTTAAGGCAGTTCTTCTTAAGTTAGTTTTTTTTTTTTTTTTAATCAGGGAATGCTTTATTCTTGTAAATGCTTTTCCTACTTTTACTGGGATATTCATGCTGTTTTTCTCCTTTAACCTGTTAATGCAGTGAACAGTAGTTCTTCTTAAGTTAGTTTTTTTTTTTTTTTTTAATCAGGAATGCTTTATTCTTGTAAATGCTTTTCCTACTTTTACTGGGATATTCATGCTGTTTTTCTCCTTTAACCTGTTAATGCAGTGAACAGTTTTTAGTATTAACCAAACTTCTCGTCCTGGTTTAGTTTCAACTTGGCTTTTGTGTAAGTTTTTTTTTTTTAATCGTTGGATGTTATCTGTTTTTCAATATTTCGTTTAGCATTTTGCATATATATCAATATAGGAGCTTTTCTTTTTGTTTTCTCTTCTCATACTATCCTTTTTTGGCTTTAGTATCAAAGTTATATTCGTCTCTATAAATGAGCTGGAGAGTACTCCTTATTTTATATTCCCTATAAAATTTTGAGAAATATTGGAATTATCTACTCCTTGAATAAAAAGTAGAACTTACAAATAAAACTATCTGGGTCTGGAGTTTTCATTCAGGAAATATTTTAACTATTGATTGAATCATTTGACTAGTTAATAGGACTAACCATATTGTCTCCTTTGTGAAAAATTGTGTTTTTTCCCTGGGAGTTGTATCCATTTTGTTTATGTTTTCTAATGTATTGGCAAAAAGTTGTTTCAAAGCATTTTCTCTTACTGTCCTTCTTGTCTGTGCCTTATCTATACATACATTCCCTGTTTCATTCTAACTATTATTTTAGTATCAAACTTGTCAGAACTTGATGTTGTTATTCCTTACCTTTGAATCTTTATATTATATTTCATTCATTTTACTCTTATGTTTATTGTTCTTCCCAGCTTCTTGGATTATTTTATTGTTCTTTTTTTAGTCCCTTAAGTTATATAGGTAACTCATTACCTTCCTACCTTTCTTTTGTCTGTTTTAAACATGTATAGCTTTAAATTTGCGTTCTGACATATAGCATGTTTATTATGGTTCAGTTCTATAAATGTTATGATTTCATTATGATTTTCTCTTGAATCCATGAGTTATCAGACATGTGTTTTTTAATTTCCAAACATATGGAGTTTTTCTAGTCATCTTTGGTTACTGATTTCTAACCTAGTGACCCATTGACCAGAGAAGTGTCCTCCTTATGTTCTTTGGGTTAAAGTTGGCAATTGTGTTGCTCACATCATATATATATTATTAATGATGCTTTATCTAATTAATCTATCAATTTCTCTCACAGTGATGGTGGATTTCTCAGTTTATTTAGTATTTCTATTTTGATTTTTGTAATTAGTAAATTATTGATGTATTGAGGTTTAGAATGGGTATATTTTTGGTCAAAATGAGGTGACTCGCTATCTCTAATAAAGCACTTTGCCTTCCAGTTTAAATATTAATATATTAATATGAAAATGTTAATATTTGTGTTCTTCTCTTTGGACTGATTGAGAATTTATTTCCCCCTGAGTAACATCACAAGTTATACACTCTATTTGTTTTCTTATAATAATTGCCCTAGAAATTTTAGTACACACATTTAACAAAGTCCAAATTTAATCAGTATCCCCAACAATAGAGGACTCTGCAGCATTTTAAACTGTAATTCCCTCCTCCAGAATACTGTACTATTGTTGTCCAGTAAGTTGTTGAATTTTTGTAACATCATGAATGAGATATTATTGGTATTGTTCCTTTTATCTTCTAGTTTTTCTTTTATATCTGAAATAATGTAAGTATGTGCAAACTTCTACGTATTTGGCGGTGTTTTGCTTGTTTTTAAGAAAAATGTCAGACTTCTGTCCATATTGTTTTTATTTCTCCTTTCCTAAAGGAAATTACTTTCAACTTTTTGACTGGCTCTTGATATTTACTTCAGTTTTTTAAATAACTTGCTTATTTGCTGCTTCTTGATTTTTCAGTTTTAAGCATTAATATTGGCCGTCAAATCTGGCAACTGATGCTATAACACTGTCATACCACCACCTTGCCACCACAGAAATGTGAGGTTGCTTTCTTATGAGGTTTATGAAGAAAACAGCATTTTAAAAGTCATGGCTCTTATAAAAACACAAAGTTAAAAATAGGGAAATCCACACTATATTCCACTTACTGTACTTTGACTGGATAGAGACTCAAGTGATGACAAGCCCGTTCCCCAACCCAATCCCCATCCAAACCTCCACAAAGAATAAACATTTCACCTGTCTCTGTTTGAAACTGAGGGAGCTGCGAAGAATCCAGTTGCCAAATGATTAACATTTGAATATACATTAATTCAGAGCATGTTATTACAGGATTTTATTGGGTCAAAATTTGAATTAGGTCAATATTCAGTGTTTACATTACTATGATTTTGCAAATGATATTCAGAGCTGACTTTTGTAGCAGACTATAATTATGATTGTTTTTCCTTCCGTGCATAATTTTCTTGTCCTTCAAATTAGGAACCTTATTTTTTAATTTCTTAATTTTCTGTAGTCTTATACTTATGTCATTCAAAATTTTGGCCAGTTTTCTGGAGGTCCTCTCAGATTTTGAGGGGCATCCGATATTCTGTCAGTTTTGCCTTCCTGGAGAAATCTGTCTTGCAGGTTTTGGGATGCTCCAGTTTAGATTGGTTTTCCTGCACATTAGGGGCAAAACTCTCTTTCCGGGATCTCCCTTCAGCTATATTCCACGTCCACCTCTTCCTTGTTCTTAGTGTTCATTGTCTTAGAGCACCATGTCCTCAAGTGTCCCAAGAAAGGATGAAGGCTAGCTATGATTGTTCTGGACCACGTGTTCTAAAAATCATACTGGCACACTTGATTGAGAGACTCAGCCTTGTAAATATATGATGTTAGAAGTCATTTTCCTTCAGAAACCTTAAGATAGTTCTCCTTGTTTCTTAGCATCCAGTGTTGCTGTTGAGAGATCTGTTGCCATTTTGATTCCTTATATAGAAGTACCTGTTTTTCTCTAGAGGAAGCTTGTGGGATATTTTCTTTGTCTCTAGTGTTCTGAAATTTCACAGTGATTTGATTTGGTATGTGTCAAATTTTATCTAACATCCTTGATACTCTCTGAGTCCTTATAGTTTGAGAACATGAGGCCTTTAGTTTTGAGAGCTTTTATGATTACCTCTCCCTGGTTTTCTCCATTTTCTTTTTGACATACATCATTATTTGCATTTTGGACCACCTAGGTTGGATTGCTTCTCTCCTCACTTTTCCCACCTCACCACTCCCCCACACACCTTCTATCCAAATTTTCTTCTTTTGACTCTTATCTCTGACTCTTGGTGAATTACTTCAACCATGTTTTGAACGCTTCTGTTGAGTTTTTGATACCAGCTGTCATGTTTACAACGTAAGAGACCTGTTCTCTAAATTGCCTCCTTGTATCTTATTCTAGTTTAGTAGTTTTATCCTTTCAGATCTATATGAAGATATGAAGGATGCTTTTCTTCCTTTACATTTTCTTCCCTAGGACAAACTTTTTTCCAGGTAGCTTCATTTCTATTTTATGCTGGATGGTTTCTGTGTTTCATATAAGAAATTTTTCACAGATATCTGGTAATCCTTGGTTGTTTGCACAGACTTAAAGAGTGGGAAACTAATAACCTAACAGAAATCTCCAGTTACTTGGCGGAACTTGTCATGATGAGGTTAACTATACTGTGGCTCATCTCATTGGGAATCCCTTAGTTTCAGTAGTTTTAGTTCTTCCCTTTGGGGCAGGTCATATTCCCCAGAGGAGAAAAGAGTCCAGACTTCCCTGTGGGTGGCAAAAGCCACCACTAGCCTTCTGGGAGCCTGGTGGGAGAAGAGGCCTAAGAGAGTGCAGCATCCAATGTGTATATATTTAGTTAATCCACCTGTTTCCTCACAATATCCTTTATAAACTCTGCCTAGTGACCTGTTGTCAAGACATCCTGTGTCTCACCCTCTTTAGAGAATAAGCCTCCTCTCTCCTGGTGTGGAGTGGCGCTCCCTGGGTATGTAGGTGGGACAGGGGATCTGGGTACCTAACCGTTGCTTCAAATTCCGACTTTTACCACCTCCTCCTCTTCATTTCCTCACTGTGAGTTTAAAAGACATCTTCCTCCATTATGCCAAGCCAGTCAACACCATCATTTCTGCTTTCTAGTTTCCAAAATTTTCTTGCAGTTTGCTCTTCTATTTTCCTGTCTTTGTGAGTGTGTGCCTTCAAAAAATATCGCTTTACTGCAGGTACATCTTACTTTGGGGAATATCTCAGAGGAAGAAAGGAAGTCTAGATGTGTGTGTTTGCCCTAGAAGACTTATTGTTATTTTGCATAATCAGTGTTTCTTTTTTTTTTTTTTTTTTTTTTTTTTTTTTTTTGTGGTATGCGGGCCTCCCCCTGCTGCGGCCTCTCCCGTTGCGGAGCCCGGACGCGCAGGCTCAGCGGCCACGGCTCGCGGGCCCAGCCGCTCCGCGGCACGTGGGATCCTCCCGGACCGGGGCGCGAACCCGGTTCCCCTGCATCAGCAGGCGGACGCGCAACCACCGCGCCACCAGGGAAGCCCCAATCAGTGTTTCTTTTAGATTTATCCACGTTTCCTGTTTCCTTTGTGCACCCTCGTTCATGCATCTGTGATCTTTGTTTTTGCCTCTTTTAGAAATTCATTTAGTGGGTTTCCATTGATGTGTCTCAGTACTGTTTTGGTTTTTTTTCCTCTTCTCCCCTTTGGTATGAGAGAGTGTGTTATTTGCCCTTATTCTTCCAAATATAATTCTGCTCTAAAACGTAGTGTTAAAGACATAGAGACTGGAGCCAGACTGCCTGGGTTTGAATCCCACCACTTAGCAGCCATGTGACTTTGGACAAATATTGAACCTCTCTGTGTTTCTGACTCTTCATCTGTAAATCAAAGGTAACAGTAGAATTTACTTCATCAGCTGTGAGCATTAAATGAGCTACAATATGTTAAGTATCTGGAACAGTGCCTGGCCCACAGTGCATGCCGTACAAGGATAAGCTGTTATCATATTTAAACAATTCTAAGCTATGATTCCCGAATCTCAAAATACACGTCTTATGGAAACTCTGAAAATTTCACAGCTGTTATCTCTTCCAGTTTTGTTTATCCCCATGCCTGTTCTTTACTCCTTCTGGTTTTCCTTTTTGAGTATATTTTGAAATTTCTCATTTCACCATGTCTGTTAACCTGTCTTTCATGTTTTTTATCTCCACTTACTTAGTTCTAGCGTGTGGTTCACTAATCTTTCATCTCCTCCTAATTTACTATTAAACGATCCTTTGAGTTGTTAATTCCAGTGATTACATTTTTCTTGTCTAGACATTCTGTCTGGTTCTTTTTCACATGTTCCTGTTCTCTCTTCAGAGCATCCTGTTTTTGCTGATGGTTTGACACCCAACCCCATTTTTTATTACTTTGCTTAATTGTTTAAAGTTTACTTAGGTATTCTTTCATAATGTTGTTCTATAAGCTCAGGATATCATTGATGTTAGTCTGTTGACTCTCATTTGTAGTATATATTAGCATTTTTTGTAATGTTTGATGTGACTCTGTTCTTTAAGAGAATTTCCGCCTCCCATGCCAATGTGAGATTCTTCTTAGCCTTGGTTGAAGAAGTGTCCATATCCAACAGCTTTTATGGCTTTCTCCAGGAACCAGGGATATAACCAACCTGGGAAGTATATTACGTTAATATATTGGCTCAGTGTAGCCCCCGTGTAGAGTCAATTTTTCTTATCAGTCACCAATAAAACTGAATTAGCAAATACTGCACTATCGCTTTTAGGAAATACAGGGTTAGCAGGTTCCTGAAAACTTCTGGTCATGAGGTTTTTGTCCACCACTCGATACATAACCTTGTTTTGTGGATGTTTCTGTTTAAAGGCATCTTATGTAATACACATTGTTGATTTGCTAACATTAACCACATGGTCAAGAACTCTGCAACTCATGCCTGAAGGAAGCTTATCTAACATGTGTTTTCTCCATAAAGCCCAGCACAGCCTCTTTGTGCTTGAGAACATTAGGTAGCATTTCAGCACTGTGCTTGGAGTCCGATTTAAATAGCACTAAAATGCAAAAAAAAAAAACAAAAAAAAGGCACTAATATACAGCAAAAAGGATCTTGTTTACAGTCCGAGAGATGAAACAAGAAGGCAGAGCTTTGCTTTATTCAACCTCAGCTGGAAACGTGTGTGTGGGATGACACATTTTTCACCATTTTGAGCATATCTGAGAATGACCACAAAAGTGCCACCAATATTGATTCAGGTCTTTACAAATGCATTTTAGGGAGTAGGTGAATTCACAAATATGAAATCCACAAATAATGAGCATCGATTATATGTTAAATACCTATGAGACCCCAAATCATGTGAGGTATAGGCCCCCCATCATGAATTCTTCATTGAAATATCTGCTCCTTCCAAATCTCCCACCTCACCACAATCTCACTCCAAGGAGAAAAAAAGATGGACAAACTAACTCCCTAGCCTTCTCCCTCGGTCCATGGGTGAGTTTAAGCAAGAGTGCAGCCCTTTAGGCATGCAGCTGTGTGCAAAAGGGCTCATTTTCAAATGTCTGTTTCCTAAGCCTAGGACCTCCACGTCTCCTGTTTCCACAAGGGCAATTCAACCTAAGATACCAGATTGGCGAGTCTGATCTGCCGTTCCCCACACCCTCATTCCACTGTCCCAGCTGCCACAGCATAGGCTCTAGAATTAACTGTTCTGCTTTGCAGCTTACTTTGCTCAGCTATGCTATGCTTTCAACTAAATTTTTGTTATATTTTAACCAGCCTTGCAAAGCAATTTGTGGAACTCGAAGTCTCTTACCATTTTTTGTGCTTCTTTATATTTCTATTAAGTTTGATTACTTAGGAAGATAACGTTCATCACTGATGCCAGCTTTGTGTAAGCAATAAGGAGTAGTGAGGTCTGGGAAGGACCAGAGACGATGGCGTGCTTTTCCTATAGGGGGCGCTCACTGTGCCGCTGCCCAGGTTTTGTAGACACTCATTCAGTATTCATGAGTGAAACACTGAATGAGAAATGCAGCAACTGTGTTACTGTTGGGTTGCACCCTGCAGGTGTACAGGCCCTGTGCTTGCCCAGCTTCAAGACCGAAGAAAGAGCCGGGAGTCAGCGACAGAGACATCAGTGGTTTAATGGATGGGGGATCTTACATGTCTGCGGCAAGGTCCTGGAGAGACACCCCACCGTGTGCTGTGGACAGCGGGCAGGACATGGCGGCAGTCTTCGCTCCTGGGGGGAAGAGGAGATTGCCAGTCATAGGGGGAATTGAGGTCCAGTTGGCTCATTGGTTACCAGGGAAACTAGGAGAGGGGTAAGCCCCTCACCAGGCCCTTTGATAAGAACAAGGACTAGGTGGGGCCTGGAGCAAGTATGTAGGGAGATCAGTCAGGTGAGTAGGGTATAGGTGAAGCAGGCACTGGTCAAGCAGGGGATGTACAGAGAGCAAGGAAACAGCCGTCTTGGGTGGCCTGATAATACAGTTACCAAAGCTAATCACTTTTCAGGATAATGCAGAATCCATTATTTATATACAGTGCTTGATGTTTTACATATTAGAGACTAAACTTAATTTTAATGTAAACACTGCATGGGTCAACCCTATCTGCAGCAATCAGGTCTGAAGGCAAGATACAGCCCAGGGGTCACCATTATTGACCTCCGACCTAGATGTTGAGAACAGATACACTATGAAATTAAAAGGACTACACTGGATTATGAATGATCCTACCTCCTTCTCAGAAGATATGTAAGAGCACATCTATTAAGCCCAAAGTTTCTTTTTCCTCTTTTCAATTCCCTTTTAGCTGCTGTCTGTTTTGCAATCTTTGTATAAAACAGAAATTGACCGTATTGCCCCTACAAAGGGTTACTCTTTCTTCTACTAGCAGAGGGGTTGTAACATTATTCAGTTTTCTTAAATTTTAATCTTTAAAAGCACATGGAGACTTAGACAAATAAGTATGAAGAAAGGTTAAAGAAATGCAGAAATTTTTAAGGATGAATCCCAGAGTGGCTGGCTGTATCTGAAAAGAAAAATTACTAAAGACTAATTAGCTAAAATTGTTCTGTTATCATTAGTAGGAGCTTAGTTTGCTGTGAGTTATAGGCAGTGCTATTTCTCATAACTAAATAGTGCAGCTAAAAACATAAATTTCATCTTTGAACATAATGACTTAGACGAAGTCCAAAGCTGCTTAGCTCTGATGGTGCAACAACAGTTAAATTTCAAACAAAAGGCTGTAACTTTATCAGTACACTATTCATCTGTATGAATTTGGAAAACAAAACAAAACTTTTTGTCAAACACAATACTTTTCAACCTAGTCACATAGGAAGGTTGTGATGTTAAAACTAAGATTCTATAGAAGCCAACATTTTTTTTCAAGTAACTGCTCAGTCTGTGTGTTTATGCTTTTCAGTATAAATGGAATATGTTTGCTGTTTGCCTTTTGACTCAAAAATATTTTAGTTTGTAAAATAACTGCAGCTGTCTTAGGATATTCATTGTACGACAATATACTGTTTCACAAAGTTACTACAGCACTTAACAGTCCCACCAGGTTCCAGTTTTTTAAGGTTCCAATTTTTCCCATGCTAGCCAACATTTGTTATATTTGTCCTTTGGATTAAAACCGTCTTAGTGGGTATGAAGTGATATCTCACTGGTTTTGATTTGCATCTCCCTGTTTAATGATTTGAACATGCTTTCATGTATTTATTGGCCATTTCTCTGTTTTGGAAAAAGGTCTGTTTATATCCTTTGCTCATATTCTAATTGGGTTATTTTTCTTTTATTACTAAGTTGTAAAAATGCTTTATACATTCTAGATGCAAGTACTTTGTCAGATTCATGCAAATGTTTCCTAACATTCTGTTGGTCAGATGAGTTGTTTTTTGTTGGTTTTTTTTTGCATTATGCGGGCCTCTCACTGTTGTGGCCTCTCCCGTTGCGGAGCACAGGCTCCGGACGCGCAGGCCCAGCGGCCATGGCTCACGAGCCTAGCCGCTCCGCGGCATGTGGGATCCTCCCAAACCGGGGCACGAACCCGTATCTCCTGCATTGGCAGGCGGACTCTCAACCACTGCGCCACCAGGGAAGCCCGGTCAGATGAGTTTTTGAGTCACCTCTTTAAATCCCTGGGGTCAGTGGTAGAAATGTGTGATTAACATGCTGAAAAGGCTGAGGGTCATCCAACAGGGTTAAGATGAAACACTATAGGTACTATACTAATCACACCAATGTGACAGGGTAGAATTAATCCAAGATTAGAAGTTGAAGATCTTGGTTCTAGTTCTGGCTCAGGCACTAAATGCGAGTCATTTCACCTCCCTGGGCTTCAATTGCTTTATTTGTAAGGAAGAATTTAGCACCTAAAAGACTGTCCTTTCTACCATTGCATGATTCTAAGTTTAGAAGTTAAGCTGAACAGAATAAACCTAGGTTTCCTTTCAAGGCAAAGATTCTAACTTTAAGACTTTGAACCAACTGAGAGCTTTGGATGGAATATCTTTTTTCCTCCTGTTTTATTGAGAATTCTCCAAATATCAAAGTTCAACAATGGTCCTCAGAATCCCCTTTTGCCTTTCTCCCTTCCAGGGAGTCCTTGTTGAAACTAACAACTAAATGACAGGCTTGTAAACTCTGTTTCTATAAAATGATATAATTTACAATTTAGAGAGTATTGTTAAACTCCTCTAGTATCTGTGGTCTGAAAGAGACTCATCTGTCGTGTGGATGTTGATTATTGGGAGTGGCCCTTGTTTGCTATAACCACAGGGTTGTTATTCTGATACCTCCCTTTCTGTGTTGAAATATAGTAGCATTCATGGAAATCCAGTTGATTGTTAATGTGTTTTTCTTTCTTCTTTTTTTTTGCTTTTTCCCCGGCTGTGATTTTTGTGTTTTCCAGATGGTTTTGGCTAATGCCATCATTAAAAATTTGATCATTTAATTCTGTGAATTCAAATAGGTCATTTCCCTCAGACATGTTGGTATTAGAATGGAGCCATCTCCATCAATATGGGCCAATTGCTGGATATTATATGAAATTCATTAAGTTAGACTCTGGTAATGGCGAAAATATATCTCATATGTGAGCATCTAAAAGATTTCTGATCTCTTAATTACATGTACATTTTAGTTTTTATTACATTTCTTTAAAAAAGAATTTAGATCGCCTTTAATATTAAGCCTTGGCTGCATTTTAGCCCTCTTCCCTTTTCTGTCTGTTATCCGTCATGGAAAACTTGTAGACTTAAGATTTTGCTTGAGTAGCAATAACATTTTATTTTAACTTCCTACAAATATTTTAAAATAGAAAACATGTTGTATATATCATTGTAGGGATCAAAGAAAGAATGTTGATTAGCTTTTTATGAAGCTGATTCAGACTGCTTTCAAATTGAAAACAATTATATATATGTATACAGTTATATTTATACACATATATATGTAAACATACACACACACACACACACACACACACACACACACTCACACACATATTAAATTCGTCTTATCAGAGTCCAGTATCCCAGAGATTTGGAAATTTCCCTAAGCTGGCAACATCATCAGCCCATTTGGCCCTTTGATTAACTGGCCTTCTTTCATATGGATTTTCTTCTGTTCCAATACAATGCCATTACAGTAGAAGTAGATTGGATGCTTCTCAGGCTAGATCAGTTTTATTTCCTTGAACCTCAGAAAAGTTCTTGCTTAGAAGTCATCTGCTTGTTGTTTTGTTTTACTATCCTTCTTTGGTCACTGTAGAAGTGTGCCTTTATTGCTGCTCTGTTGGGAATTTTCTTTTTTTTTTAATCACTTCTTCTTAAGGACTCTAAAAGCAATTTCTTGTCTATAACAGAACTGTTATGGCTTGTCTGTGAAAGAAAGTGTTGCCTGGTGAAGGAAGCAGCTGCTTGGGTGGTATATTTAAAGTTAAAATCATATAGCTTGTGAAAAGGCTAGAATTGAACTCAACCCTTTAATTTAGGATAAGACACTATTATATGTATATGGTATTTTATAGTGTATCTTGTACCATAATTTTTAGGCTGTTGTATTCTCCTGCTGTAACATGCTAAAAATATTCTGTAATTTCTTCTTCTGCAGGAGCATCTATTTAATTGAGTCCTGGTTTAATGCTCATCCATTATACTGCTGTGATTCTATTTTGCAGATGTCAGAAAATATCTTGAAAGTCATACCTGAAATCCTGTAACTTTCAGAGTAATGATCTCTTTTAGAGGATTTTTCTCTCTCTTCTTCCCCCTTTCCCTTTTTTTTGTTCAATTTGGAGTTATGGCTTTAAAAATCAAACTAGCTTTTATAAACATATAACTTCACTTTACATCTTTTCATTATTCTGTGTTTGGTAAGGAATCTCTTGTCAGTTTTAAAATGATTTGATTTGCAAAAGACATACAAATATTATTTTTTTTCTTTTTGTGAATTGTCTCCCCTAATTCTTCTGTGATAAAGCAAAGAATATGCTACTCAAGAGTACATTATATCGTTCTTTACAATTGTTTGCTTATAAATTATACTTCAGAACTTTAATTTCAAAATCTCAAAGGACAGTACTTTATAAAATAGACTATTTCATCACTTCAGTGATTTGATTTGGTAAAGTTATTGATAAAAATTTCCCACCGTGAACACGAATCAGTTTTTCTTCTTTATATGTGTGGATTATGATTAACAGTGCTTTCTGTCACTTTCCCACTAAATTTGTATTCCTTTCTTCTCAAAAACACTAATATGCAATGATTTTAAGTCAATAGATAATATTCATTTCTTTAACATTTGTTTTTTATTCCTAATATCTTGATTATGACCTTGATTACCAAGTTCACATTTTTTAATAACTGCCTTCTCAAATTATTAAGTTTCTTTTAATGCATACACTAAGAATGTTTCCTAAAAATCTATATTTAGCTCCAGGTTGTTCAGTAGACAACTTATTAATAAAATGTCTCCCTCAACCCAGGATTTTTAGATAAATTTTCCTCCAACTCATCTAGGCTTGAATCTCCTTTCAGAATAGATATTAATGATAAGGCATATAATTATACATATTATAATTTATGTATCAAAATAGTTATGTCTCCTAATGCATAATAATAGTTACACAGCATACATTTTAGGAATTGATCTCAATTTCCTTGTTATATTTTTCTTTTTTCTTGACTATGAATATCTTTGTTATTCAGGTTTTAATTATGGATTTTTTCTATCATTGTGTTTCGTTGGTGTCAGCAATTCAAAATCCTTTCGTCTTGACTAGACCCTGAGTTCCTGTGCAAGGAATTCAGTGTCCAGTAAGACTAATATTATGCCACATAACATGTTTATCTTCTCCCGTTGTCTGTTACTGCTTCCTAACTAGCCTCTGTTCCTGCTGGGAGTCACTTGCCCTCCCGCCAAGCTCACTTGTATTCTCCATCTTTCTCTCCTGCTGGCAGCATCTTTCTGTGTCTGTCCAGGCCCCACTTCTTTTAGCTTGGACTCTTTTAGTGACAAGTGATAGACACTCAAATCAAAACTGGCTTAAGCTACAAAAGGGATTTTTGGCTCCTGCAGCTGAAAAGTCCTAGGCAAATTGACTGTAGTCAAGACTGACTACAAGGGTTCAAATGATGCCCCCAGGCCTTGGTTTCTCTGATCTCTCCTTTCCTCTCTGTTGGCCTCACTCTGGGTCATCCTATGTCTAGTCCATGTCAGGATTGCTACCAGAATCCCAAGCTTAGCAATCTCCGGAGAAAGGAACGTGCTTCTCCCTCAGGGTTCAGACCTGGATCCCAGGTGTAAGCCTTACCACCTGAAATAGGAGGCCTGCCTTTTCTGGACCAACTCTGACCAGGTGGTTGGAATATACCAATTGGTAAGCCTCATTCAGTCTTTTTATTGATACACTGAGGAGTTGTGGGGCGGGGGGATTGTGACTGGAAAGGAAATAAAAGGTTCTTTAACCAGAGGAGGAATGGAGGCTACACAGGTAAAAATGAGTGTTGCACTGTAACCATTTTCTTGGACAGAGAAATATATTTTGTGTGTGCATAGATGGCTCCTGGACAAGGATAAGAAAGTATTTAATGCCTTGGAAACAATCACCACTTTACAGTGCTTTCTAGATTCTTTCTTTTAGAGAAGCAGCAGGGGAAAACCATTTCAGAGGTAGTTGGTTAATTGAGGCTGTAGTCCAATTGCTTGCTTTTTGTTTTCCTATTGTAACTTTTTACTATCTAGTTATTTTTTTTCTTTCTTAAATAATGTACCAGTCATCACCCTCCTTAACTGATTCGTGAGCCTAACAACAGTGTTAAGGACCTTTATTTTTTGTGCCTTTGGTCTATATGCACAACACTTAGGTACCCTGTGTGGGATCGTTTTATGGACTGTGTGTCCCCAGAATGGTACACAGTGCCTGAGGGAAAATAATTTTGGTAGCTCACTGATAGTTACTGAGGGCCTTCCGTATACCACCTGCTTTCTTAAGTATTTGGGGAAGCATTTAAGGATCAGCTGAGTTTAATAGGAAACTGAGTGTCAGAGGTTTCTTAGAGAATATCTGTTTACTAATTTCAACAGAATCATATTTAATAGAAACAGTAAAACATGGTACATATATTGTCTTGGCTGGAAACCACCATTTCTTTTCTCTGTGGATTTTGTTTTCAAATTCAGCAGTTGTGTAGTATGGATTTACCATGTAAGATAGACTTTTTTCCTGAGTTGGCACTTTTCACACACTGACCTCTGGTTTCAGTGGTTCTTCAGTAAATGGTTTTGATAGGCCTCCTCTGGACTGGGGTATAAGTACTATGGGCTTTAGCCACTGATTTTTAAGCTGTCAGCATGTTCTACTGTCATTCTCTCCTTTAAATCCCTCTTCTTACGTCATGTCTTAGCATTGTTTTTCTACACTCTTGCTCTTATATCTGCATATGCCATCAACTATTTCAGCAAAGAAGAAATCACAATGGGTTAGCTTGGGTCCCATAACCAAGTTTATTTGGGGGCCAATAGATAATACATTCACTTGAGAATTTTAAGTGCTACTTAATAAAAGCATACAGTTTATGAGTTTTTGCATATGCATATTTGAGATATTGTAACAGTAAATACTGTCTGTAAAGCAATTGCTATAGGTTTGTACAGTGGTAATAGAGTCATTTGCATATTCATGTCATTTAATCCTTATAACAATTCTAGGAGGTCACACAGCCAGCCAGAGGAGAGCCATACTTTGAAGCCTAATATTTTTCATCCAAAGTCCATGCTTTAACCACTACTTAGATTTTGACCCTAGGGAAAAAGAACTATGGAAGACATTTAAGGCCCAGCTAGATTTAATGGGAAACTGACATTGTCAAGGGATGCTTAGGGAAAGTTTAGTTACATATTTCAACTGGATCAAATGTAATAAAAACAGTAAAACCAGACACATATACCCTTGGCTGGAAACCACTACTTCATGTCCCTGTGGATTTTTGTTTTCAGATTCAACACTTGTGTAATATAGATTGATTTAAATATGCTGGTGGACAAGACAGAAGATTATTTAGACAACAGCATCATTTCATTAGAGAGAAAGTGAAAGGTGTGAATAAGACACACTAGCTCTCCAGGAGATGTTGACCTGAGAACAAAACGACAACATAAGACATGTTTTCCCAGGTTTCCCTAAATGACCAGGAAACCAGCCAGAACAGTGTTAAACTGGTAACATGTAACGTTTCTAAGATAGTCTGGTCCCTGCTGTGAGCTGTCTGCATGAGGTGCAAACTCATTTGACATCTTATGTAGGAAATCTGGAATTCAGAAAACCAATTAGTTCCTCATAGGGGCATTCACGAAGGGAGTCGGCTTCATAATGCGAGAAAGAACCATGCGTTCTAACGGCAGGAGACTGCGATAGGTATGCCCCACTCCCTCTCTAAGCTGCCCAGAATCCTACATAGCGAGCTTTTAATCATCTACTTTTACTTACTAACTGAAATTCATGTCTAATCGTATTGATGCTAGCTATAAATCATTTGCAGATATTCATAAATATTAAGCATTATGGGAGAGACAGAAGGGACATGGCACAGACTCATGAGATTTCTAGTCTTTTGCAGAAAAGAGATACACAGAATATACAAATTAGCTAAGTCTAGACATTGTAGAATCAAACACTTAATGGATCAGAGCTGTTACAGATCTTCATTGAACCAATGATCCTGAGCACATTTGATGCTTTATATAAATTAATAATCCTTTATGAGCAGGTTCTTTGTGCCAGTCTTTACGCTAAATATGGGGGTTATAAAGACATACTTCCATGCCCTTAATTGACTCATAGCTTACCAGAAAAGACAGACTAATCTGCAGGTAACTATTTGAAGAAATCACTTTAATATAAAGTAGGGAGAGATTAACAAGTTCAAGAAGGTTATGTAAGGCTGCACTTCGGAGATTCCAGTTGTTCTTGGACTTCAAAGACGTATAGGTCTTTCTTAGATAAATAGAGGACAGGTTTCGTTTTAGGGATAGTACGGGCATTAAAGATGAATCTGAGAGCTCTTAACCTCAGGACATTTACAGACTAAAAGGGAAAATGACACATGCTGTAACTATTGAAAACAAAATGATGCGATCCTTACTTCAATATCTATACAGGACTAAGGAAGTCTGGGGGAATCAATAGAAATATTGTAGAGGAAGTAGCCCAGTACATAGTTTCCTAAAGAATGCTGAGGCTTTGTAACCAGACTGCTCTAAAACTTTACCAACCAGTGGGATTTATTGGCTGATAGTCCATCTATTTGTTGGTGCCCATGTCACACAGCTCATCAAAAACTTCCATTACTGACACTGCTTTCAATGTTTAGAGACAACATTCTAGGTAGTAGTCTTTTTATTTTTATTTTTATTTATTTTTTTTTTTTTTGTGGTATGCGGGCCTCCCTCTGTTGCGGCCTCTCCCGCTGCGGAGCACAGGCTCCGGACGCGCAGGCTCAGCGGCCATGGCTCACGGGCCCAGCCGCTCCGCGGCATGTGGGATCCTCCCAGACCGGGGCGCGAACCCGGTTCCCCTGCATCGGCAGGCGGACGCGCAACAACTGCGCCACCAGGGAAGCCCTTTTTATTTTTATTTTTAAAAATTTTTTTGCCCGCGCCATGTGGCATGCGGGATCTTCCCCAGCCAGGGATCGAACCCATACCCCCTGGGTTGGGAGTGTGGAGTCTTAACCACTGGACCGCCAGGGAAGTCCATAGGCTTTCTGGACTTCCAGGAAGTCCATCTTTTTAAACAAAGTATAGACATATGGATACAAAGGAATAGTTTTTTTTTGTTTTTTTCTTTTTTAGTAAATTGTGCACAAAGGAGACTGGTGAGAAATAAGATTAGATGACATCGTCTTATATGTATGGAATTTGGGACTTAATTTCTATGCAACGGAGAGATATTAAATGTCAGAGTTGACAAGGTGACCAGATTTGTGCTTTCGGATGTTTCACCCGGCAGGATGATATGATGGTTTGGAGGTGAAGAGGTTAGAAAAAGGAGGGCTAATTAGAGTGTGTATATAGGTGCAGTAGGAAAAGAGCTGATAAACATGTCCAAGATTGTGTTGACTAGACTTGGGTAATGAATAAAGAAGCAGGATGACTTTGAGGATGATTCTTAGCTTTTGGATTCATATAAAAGGAAGATTGAGAGTGCTGTGATAGCTGGAGAAGACTGGGTAAAAATAGGGTTTGTTCTTTGAGAAGTTTACTGTAGTATTCAACAGCCAATATTTTAGTTGTTATGCATTAGGGGAGAGAAAAGTTTACATGTAATGTAAGGAAAGGCCACATTGTTGTTGCTCTGCCTAGTATATTCTAATTTAGAAGGATAAATTATAATGGAAGGGAAGGGGAGACAGGTTATTTGAGAGATAGCATGCCTTCTTAACATACAAGTAGTCATTATCTGATTCCTTATAGTTCTGAAGTACAGGTGAGTAGAAAAATGATTTTAACAAGAAAATATTCATTAGGGAATTGACCACTTATAAAAGCTTTACACATTGAAATAGTCCTCCTTAGTAATATCCCTAGTAACAATCATGCCTATTCCTTAATTTTTTTCTCAAGCCATCTCAGCAATTATCTGATAATTTAAGTATCCAATAATATGATGCAAATTAGATGCAAATAGATTGAAAAGTGAAAGTGCAGTTTTACCAAAATTCCAGACTAATGGAGATTAATGCATCTAGGTGGGGAAACAGATAATACCTGAACCTACTGATCAATTTTAACATCACAAAAAAAGTGTCATCCAGAATTAGGTGCCTCTTGATTTGATGCCATAGAAAGTATACAGCAACACCTATGAATGATGGTTAACTTAAATAAATAAAGAATAACTTGACTGTAATCAAGTTTCTAAGTCAAACTACCAGTTTAGGGGATAGAAGTTCAAGTTGAAAGAAATCACAGAAATGCAGTTAGTCCATATTGTAATCATTTGAACGGCACAGATGACTGATTTTCTTCATGCAGACCTCTCCTTGTATCCTTACATTGTGGAAGGAGCAAAAATCAATCAGTATAATACATCGTATCAACATGCTACAGAAGAAAAATCACATGGTCACGTCAGTTGACACAGAAAAAGCATTTAACAGTTCTGGCACGCATACATGATGAAATCTCTCACCAAATTAAGAATACAAGGGAATTACCTCCACTGTAGTTAAACATTTATTTGACGGTGAAAGACTGAATGGTTTCCACATAAGATCAGAAATAAGGCAGTGATGTCCATTCTCACCTTTCTTATTCAACATAGTACTGGACATTGTAGCCCCTGCGATGAGTCATGGAAAAGAAATAAAAGGCATACATATTGCAAAGTAAAAAGAAAAAAAAAGAATTGTATTTGCAGATATATCTACAATCCAAAGGAATTTACAAAAATCTCTTAGACCTAAGTTCAGCAAGGTCAAAGAAAACAAGTTCACACAAAAAACAATCATGTTTTTATATGATGACAAGTGAACTCACTGAAACCAAAATTATAAACACAATCTCAACTGCAGGTGTTCCAAAGAAAATGAAATCCTAAGGTATATATGCTTTGCAAAATACATTCAGTATCTTTATGCTGAAAATTGTAAAATGCTAATGAAGGAAATCAAAGAATACCTTAATAAATGGAATAAAATACCATGTTCATAAACTAGAATACCAACATAATAAAGATGTCAGTTCTCCCCAAACTGATGTGTAGGTTTAATGCAATTCCAAACAAAATCCCAGGGAGGTTGATTTTGATTTTTGTTTTGTTTTTAGATACAGAAAAACTTATTCTAAAATTTATACTAGGCACAGACTCTGAAAGCAATCCTGTAAAAGAAGAAAAAAGTGTGAGCAGTCACTCTGATTCCTGATATTAAGGATTAATATTTAGCTAGAGTAATGAAGACTGTTGTATTGGCAGATAGGTAGACACATAGACCAAGGAATAGAATAGAGTATCCAGTTAGAGGATCCAGACATAGACCGACACATATATTCTAAATTGATTTTTGACAAAGATGCAGAAGCAATTCAAGATAAGATAGCCTTTTCAGCACATGGTGTTGGAGCAATTGGATATGCATAGGCAAAACAATGACTCTTGACCTAAACCTCATACTTTATACAAAAATTGACTCAAAATTAATCATGAACTTAAGTGTAAACCGCGAAACTATAAACCTTCTAAAAAATAGGAAAAAAATTCTTGAGACCTAGGGCTCGCTAAAGAGTTCTTAGGCTTGGCCTCAAAAGCATTATTCATAAAAGGAAAAATTTATGAATTGGACCTCACCAATTAAGAAAATGGGAAGACGATGAAAATATATCCTACAGACTAGAAGAAAATATTGCAAACACTGTGTGTGCTAATGGTAAAGCTGTTAATGCTAACTGAATTAAAAAATAAGGTCATAGCTATTAGAAATAATACTGCAGTACAATTGTCTCTTTGTATCTTAGGGGACTGGTCCCAGGACACCATCCCACATACCAAAATCTGCACCCTCATGCTCAAGTCCCTTATATAAAATGGTGTTATATCAGCATATAACCTATGCACGTCCTTCTGTATACTTTACATCTAATCTCGAGTTTGCTTATAATACCTAATACAGTGTAAATGCTATGTAAATAGCTGTAAATATAATGTAAATGCTATGTAAATAGTTGCCAGCTTCAGGCAAATTCGAGTTTTGCTTTTTGAAACTTTTTCAAACTTTGTTTTGAATATTTTCCATCTGTGGTTGGTTGGATCCCAGGATGCAGAACCCATGGATACAGAGGGCTGACTGTATTTAAAGTAAAATAATGAGCTGTTTGGATTTGCTTTAAAGTACTCCGGGAAAAATAGAAAAGTAGAAGTTAAAAAACCTAACTAAAAGTGTGATTGGAGGTAATGAAAGATGGGCGTCACCCTGTTCAGGAGCATTTAGGCAGGCTACCTTCAAGGTTAAAGGCAGCTTTTAACTGAGGACTAATTGGATGAATAGGTGGTGAAGACAAAAGTAAAAAGATTGAAGAGTTTCAACAGAGGGCATGGCATGTGTAAAGGTTTAACGGTTGGAAAAGCAGCAAGCATAGGACATTCGGGGGCCTGAGGGAAGTTTGATGGTTGTACCCTAGAATTGATAGAGATTAGCGTAAAGAGATGAGGCTGAGGAAATAGACATGCAGAGATCTTACAGGCCTTGTTAAGAAGTCAGGCCAGTGGGAAGACTTTGGGGTGGTATAAGCAGGGTAGTAGGGGAGTGAGGTTTGCACTTGGACGGTTTGGGCGGATGTTTGGTAGAATGGATTGATGGTGGTGGCCTGGATGAGGATCTTAGCCCTGGACATGAAGAGGAAGGGCTCAGGAGGTATTCAGAAATGAAAGTGTCAGAACTTGGTGACAGATTGTTAAGCAGAAGAATGAGTGAAGAGTGGTAGCAAGATCCCTCCGGGTCTGGGAAAACAGGAGGGTGTGAAGAGGCAACACGGAGTAAAGAGCGAGGTCTGTGGAGGAAACTTTGCACAAACACCCTGTTACAAGGCGGAGAGCTCAAGATTCAAGGAGCCCCGAGGGGTCCAGTCAGTGCGGGATGGCTGTGGAGTGCTAGGTCAGTCAAGTGGAGGAGGGCTTTGGCTGATCTTCACACGAGGCAGATGAGTTTAGCAGTCTTTTACTGAACAAAATGCAGCTCTTGTATTGAAAGATATATGAATTGAGAATGGAGATTTACAGCTGGTCTGTAGCTCACAGTTGGAAGAAAACAGAACTGGAAAGACACAAAGCTGTGTTTTATTGAGTCTGCATGGCTACTGGGTTTGGAGCCAAACAGATTTTTTTTTTTCCCCTTGATTATATAGTTCACGCCATTTGGAGTATATAGATCTACAGGTGTTAACAATTGCACCAATGGCACAATCAAGAACCTTCTTTCCAGCTGCCCCTTGTAGTCCAATTTCCCATATCCCTTACGTTTTGGCAACTTCTGATCCCTTCTCTGGGTCCTTGGCTGTGCCTCTTCCGGAAAGTCATATAAATGGGCTCATACAATATCTAACCTTTTGAGTCTGGCTTCTCTGCAGGACATATTCGTCTCTGTCATACGTACTCAGTTCTCCCTTTGCAGTCGATGGACAGCCATAGGACATGTATAGGTAAAATGGGCTTGGCTGTGTTCCAATAAAACTATTTGTGGGCACTGAAATTTTCTTTTCTTACAATTTTCACACATCTCCAAAGAGTATTTTTCTTTTCGTTATTTTCAACTAAATATAACAAACAATAATAACAAAAACAGATGGCAGGCTGGATTTGGTCCTCAGGCAGTAGCTTGCCAACTCCTGAAACCATTAGCCCCAGGTACCTAGTAAATCCTGGAAAATGTAAACTACTTTTATTATTGATAACTATATAAGTCTTAGGAATTTCCGTTGCTGATTAGAAATGGATAAAGTATCTGTTCACTCCAGCAGAGAGCTGTGTACCTGGACCTCATCAAATTTTCAGCCACTCCGTCCCTCAATCGCTATAGAATTACTTTTACTGATAGATTTCAGCAAGGATGACCACTCATCTCAGTTTGCCTGGGACATTTTCAGTTTACATCTGTTTGCCCTTCTTCACGCCTAGTTAGCAGCTGTTGTCACGTTCAAAATTGTCTTGGTGTAGATCACGTTATATGGTCAGCCCAGAGCTCATCAGCCAACGTGGAAGATGCTGTGAGCAACAGCGCTGAAGTACTCACCATCGTCTACCCCAGAGAAGATGTAGTTGAGGGTGCGGCTCTTTATACCAACAGAATCCTCTTTATGGGAATGTGTAGTATCAGGTATGGTTGTGTTTCGCTTGAGTGAAGAAAAAAAACCAAAAAACTTTCTGGACATAACAAATTGCTGAACCAAACAAATATTTGTTTTCTTAATAATTGTTAGAAAGCTCAGGATGAAATTTATGACCCGAATGTAAGCAGGTAGTACTTTATAGCAGTTCCTGACTCTGTTTTATATAGTTTATACCACTGCTTTTACTTTTTACATTCCTTAGATCCTTCTTGTTTGTTTGCTGTCTTGTATTATCTGTCCTTCTGAGTCATGCAGAATGTTTTCTTAAACAAGGCAAGGCATTAAAAATTTAATGAATTTTATGTTCTATTAGACTTTATGAACACTAGATGTAAAAGATTTTTTAGTTTTAACAGTGAGTATGAGTCAAAGTAAACATAAGGAGTGAAAGTAAACATTTTTTCATTTAGCCTAATTTCATTGGCCTAATTATTTTAAAAGGGCAATAGGAATGGCTCCTTAGCTTCTCCTACCCCCTATGCTACAAATGCTATTTTAAATGTGAATAGTGTTTTTGTTGTTGGGGCAGTTTCTGGGAGGGGTGTCTTACTTCATTTGGTTGAGGTAAATGATATTATTCTCTTATCCCCATTTTACTGCCTTAGGCACATAGTTGATGATAAACTATAAATACAAACTTTGGCTACTTACCTGTAAATGAAAGAGTGTTAACATCTATGCATATCTGACTTGTAAAATTTTGTCTTAATGCAAAGTTGTTTTCTGAAAACTCTTACCCATTTGGAGTACATTAAACTTTTGCAAACAATCAAAACATTTTTTAATTTTTCTCACATGAAATGATGACTTTTTTTCCCACCAAAGTCAGTTATATAATCTTGTTTATGATAGGATTCTACAAAATATCACGTTTTTTTTTTCTTTTCTTTTTTTTTTTTTTTTTTTTTTTTTTTTGCGGTACGCGGGCCTCTCACTCTTGTGGCCTCGCCCGTTGCGGAGCACAGGCTCCCGACGCGCAGGCTCAGCGGCAATGGCTCACGGGCCCAGCCGCTCCGCGGCATGTGGGATCCTCCCGGACCGGGGCACGAACCCGTGTCCCCTGCGTCGGCAGGCGGACTCTCAACCACTGCGCCACCAGGGAAGCCCCAAAATATCAGGTTTTAATAATATTAAAATAAAATAGACTCTTATCTACTGAAATATTAATTTTATCATAGAAATTTACAAAATATAGTATTTAATAATATTAAACTCTGCCATTAACATAGCATATTTGTGGAAGGAGTTATAACCTTTGTGTTTATTGGCCTTAAGAATTATATTTGCTTTATTTTTGTAGTACGCATAGTATATATAAAAATTTCTTGGTAAACAGAGTTTATTTTTCCTTTAAGTGTGCTCTCAGTAATTTGCTATTTTAACATAAAAGAAACATTTTAAACTCTCAGCCAGATGAAATGAACAACACATGTTCATCTGCCAAAAAAGTTTTAACCTAAGTCACAAAAAGAAAAATTTTTTAAGTTTTGTGTTTTATTTAATGGCAAATGCAAAATTACCTACGATGAAATTTCATACCAGTCATTGGCTTCCTATTTAGAGAAACGTTCAACAGCCCAACTGTTTCCGACAGTTTACTTTCCACCTCTGAAACCTGTATGAATATCAGGTGCTTTTAACAACACTTACCACCTAATGGTAAATGAGCAGATTATCTCTTTCTGTTTTCATTTGTTCCTACGTGCTGACATTACGTTACTATTTTAGTATTGTACTTTACTGCTCTAAAAGAAGCACATCATTTTTCATATCTGTACCCCTCATTCTGAGCCCATGATTCTAATACGTTGCCAAGAAAATGTAAGAGTGGAGCTGCCTTTAGGATTCTTCAGATTTCAGATTTTATGCTGCTGCAGTACCTTTGAAGAAAGATGCTCCTAGGCAAGGAAGATGTATAGGGGTTTTGTAAGTCGGTTGAAAAGTAATTAAAGTTGAATATTGTTACTTTTTTTCAGTCGATGGATCTTCATTTAAAAAATAGTATACGGGCTTCCCTGGTGGCACAGTGGTTGAGAGTCCACCTGCCGACGCAGGGGACACGGGTTCGTGCCCCGGTCCGGGAAGATCCCACATGCCGCGGAGCGGCTGGGCCCGTGAGCCATGGCCACTGGGCCTGTGCATCCGGAGCCTGTGCTCCGCAGAGGGAGAGACCACAACAGCGAGAGGCCCGCGTACCGCAAAAAATAAAATAAAAATAAAAATAAAAAATAGCATATGCACATGTAAAACATTAAAGATTTATATCATAGAGGATGTCTCCTTCCCACCCCCATACCCTTGGTTGCCAGGCAGCAATCCCTATATGACTCTTAAAGCATATGTAGAGTTTAGGTTCTTTAGAGTAGTAACACCAAACAGACTGTTCGCACCTTAACAATTCCCATTCAACATATTTTGGACATTGTTCCATATCAGAATATATGACTCGCTCTTTCCCCATAGCTGTGTAATAGTCCATGTCATAGACCAGCATATTCAAAGTGTGGTTCCTTTAGACCAGCAGCATAAGCTTCACCTGGGAACTTATTACAAATCCCAATTTTGGAGCCCTACCTCAGACCTACTGCCTCAGACACTTTTGGGTCGGACTCAAGAACCAGTGTTTTAACAAGATCTCAGGTGATTCTGATGCCCACTAAAGACTGAGAATCAGGGCTTCAGATGAACCATCTTGTTTATAATGGTGTCTATTAAGAATCATTTAGGTTTTTTCTAGCCTTTTTCTATTATGAATAGTGCTGCAGTGAAGATCCTTGTATATAGACCTTTTAAGGAGACTGATAGATATTTGTCAGACTGTTTTTCAAAGTTATACCAATTTGCATTTACACCAATAATATATGAGATTTTTCTTAGCATTTCTGAAGCAATCTTTCTTGAGGTTTTCTTCTATTTTTGTAATTTTAAAAAATTAGTATTGGTAATAAATGGATGCAGAAGAGGACTAGATTGAGGATATGTCAGGGAGAAAAAGCCTTCAAAAAAGACTGAGAAGAAATGATCCTATAGGTAGGTAGGTGATTACAGTAGGAGAGAATTTTTTTTTTTTTTTTTTTTTTTTTTTTTTTTTTTTTTTGTGGTACGCGGGCCTCTCACTGTTGTGGCCTCTCCCGTTGCGGAGCACAGGTTCCGGACGCGCAGGCTCAGAGGCCATGGCTCACGGGCCCATCCGCTCCACGGCACGTGGGATCTTCCCGGGCTGGGGCCCGAACCCGTGTCCCCTGCATCGGCAGGCGGACTCGCAACCACTGCGCCACCAGGGAAGCCCAGTAGGAGAGAATTTTAAAAAGGCTGTGGAAGGTTGTATTTTTCAGGATGGCCAACCTACAAGGTGATGTTGACACTCCTCCCATAGACAGGAAGGGTCTTTGCAACCTTCTTGAATCTGGGCAGGTCTATAACTACAGTAGAAGTGATCCTATGTGATTTCTAAAGATGAGGTCATAAAAGGCAATACTCCTGGTGCTCCTTTGATATCCCTTCTTGGAACCCAGCAACTATGCAAAAGAAAGCCCAAGCCACCCATTGAGAGATTCAAGGCTCTTGGCTCTCAGCTCTGGCTGAACTTCCTGCTGAGGGTCATTGTCAACTTGCTGTCTTGGAAGAAAACATTCCAGTCCCAAGTAGCTGCCCTACCTGATGTCACATGCAGCAGAGACGAGAGTTTCCTGCTGAGCCCTGGCCACACTGCATATTTGGGAAGAAAAAAATTATTATTGTTATTTTAAGCCACTAATTTATTGGGGGTGGTTGTTACACGGAAGTTGATAACTGGCGCAAGGGCTGATCAAGATCTCATAGGTTTCTAGAGCACTCAGAGCCATGAAGGTAGAGGCAGATGCTAAAGAATAATAGGGTTAAAGTTAAGTACTTCGTGTTCTGAGTTCTCCAGTCAAAGCAACCTGGAACTGAACTTTTGGAGTGAGCAAGTCCTTAAATTCAGAGTAATGTATGGACTGCACATATGTGTAATTAGTCTGAAGTATTGAGTCCCTGATGTGCTCAGGAAATTGAATACTTGGTATATGTCTATATTTTTATAACTAGAAGATTCAAAGGCCTTTTTAAAAAACTGTGTATCCAAAAACTGTATGTATGTAAAATATATTTCAGATAGTTACAAAGCAGAATATAAAACCTTGCCTACCAAAGTACAAGATGCTTACAGCTACCATTTACTCAAACCTACTATGTTTTAGAAATTGGGTAACTTAATTTTCATAAGCCTGAAAGTGAAAGACTGTTTTCATCTTTTAGATAAGGGGTGAGGGGAATACACTCAGTGTATTTCATTCTCTTGCTACTAAATGATTATGTAGCTACTTACGATCACAAAAATTATTATTAAAGTAAGAAATATACTTTAACATGCTCTTTTGAGAAACATGGAATTAAATTGCCTTAAGTGTCAAGAAGTTTCAAACACTTCTCTTGTTTAATGACAGTGTTCTAAGGATATTCCTCTGGATCTTAGGGTCCTGCGTACATATTTTTTACTTACTCCATAATGGAGTAGTCAGTTATTCTCCTGAATATTTGGAAAAAGAGCAATTAATGCCAAATGGCTTTTGGTAAATGTCAGAATCGAAGTGACTTCAGTCAACCCAGGCTTACATTTTAAAGAAAGATAAATTCTGTCAGTGGGTTTTTCTGCCTATCAAGTAGACTACCCCTTTATGCAAAATATTAAAATGTGTGGCCCTCAAATCACTAGCCGGACATATCTATTTTATATTTATATTTATGTATATTTTCTATTTAATAAATCCAAAGGCCTTCCCCCACCTGCAGAATCAGAATCTTTAGAGTTGGAGCCTGGGACTCTACACTTTAAACATGCTTCCCTGCTGATTATTATAAACCAAAGTGAATTTCATTCTTTTCTCTATTAAAAATGATGGCTGTTTTTCTTTTTAATTGAGCAAAGATGACTAAAGAGATTAGTGTTCTAACAGAGTATATAAATAATTCAGATTTAAACTCTTTACTGTAATGGTATGACTTACTTAAGACTCAGAATCTCATCTAAAAAATGATTAATTTAATTTTCAGTCCTTTTCTCCTACTTTGTCTTTCTTGTGGTAGGATGTCAGTTGCCAATGAAATGGCCCCAGAGCAGGTGCAATAAGAAGCCACAATGAATCTCCATTAATTTTATTATAAATACATAGATATTCATGATTTATACTCAGTGGCTTCTGAAAAGACTTGAGTTGGCTTACAGAAGGAAATTAGTATGAAATAGGACAATCACAGATAAAAATGGAAGGAGACCATTTAAAAGAATTAGAGGCACCTGGGAGATATTGATTCTAACAGCTGGGAAGTATCCTGATAGCTATAACCAAATGAAACAAGTTGGCTTATACATTTTTCATCTAGTTTATAGAAAGCATATATGGCTGTCAGAAGAGACTGTGTTCCTTGAACTAAATAAGCATGGATGAATGTGGGATGTATAGTGATGGATATTGTATAACAGAGAAAACAAGGAATGTTTTGCAAAAGAGAGAAAAATATTTGTGAAATGTGTTATTCTGGTAGACTGAGGGCCTTGCATTAAATACAGCCATGAAAGACACTTCTGGTTGGACTGATGCCAATATTAGCTAATAGCTAATATTTAGGGTTTATCCTGTCCCTGTATATGGTCTCTCATTTAATCTTCCAAAAAACCCCAGAAATGTATATAATACTTTGCTCCTTGTTTTACATCTTAGAACCTTAGGTGTGTGTAGGGAGGCTAAGTAATTTGAGTTGCTTGGGTTACCAAGTGGCACCCTGACTTGAGAGCCTGTTATTACACTCTATACTTTATGCACTTGTCAGAATCATCCAAGTGGTTTGCCTTCTCCTGCCCTAAATTAAAATAATAAATTGCGCATATTGGAGAATCAGGATGACTAGAGAGTTTGTATTTACATTATCACAGTCTTTAATTTTCTAAACCAAGACAAATGTCTCAATCCCTTTTTATCTAGTGTCCTGAGGTGAAACTGGTGTCTAGTGGTTCTGTTGTTATTCTATGTTGTTGGTTAAAAGAAGCCCATCTACTTATGCGTCTTTCCACCCTGCAAAAATATGTGTTTGGAACGGATGTAAACAAGGAAGGAAGATGAAGTTGCCCTCTTATTCTCACCTAGACCCTGGGCTTACCGACTTCAGTGTGGGTGTGTATCATGGATTTCCTGAAGGTAGACTGGAAAGATTCACTGTCCATAGAAGATCTTTGAATCAGGTTGAGTATGTGTGTAAGCAGTTGGTTAAAAACCCTAGAGTTGTGCCCCATGTAGCATAGAAGACAAAGCTTTAACCTGGAAAATCTTAAAGCAGATGTTCCCAGCTGAGTGCCTCATCCATAAAATGACATCAGGCTGAGGGCTGCAGTGGATCATCCAGTTGGAAGCTGGGCTGCATCCCGATGGATCTGCCAGAATGAGTTATTCTCCAAGTAGATGAAAAAACAACCTATTGAGATTGTTTTCATCTCTTCATTATAAAATGCATCATGTTTTCCAAGTCGAGAGATTTAATTTGAGGTCTAAACGATTCCTTTTCCTACCATTAAAAACTTGGATCAGTGGAGCTTGCTATGCACTCCTCACCTAAGGGATACTAACGTCTGAAAACCAGATCATTCATTCTAAGAGAGAAAGTTGATGGTAAATCTTGAACTTGAAAATAGGACAGGTGGTGAGAGGACTATTGTGACCTCACTGGCGACAAAAATGCCAGATCCTTCAACTAAATTCAATTAAAAATGTTTGGGGGAGCATCTTAGTATGTCTTATTTTCCATGTAATTACTGATCCCTTTATTCACTTGGTTGACAAGAAAACAAGGAAAAAAACAAGCTGTGCTAGTTGTCTTCCATCTGTCCTTCCACATCCACTTTCCACCCTGTTGTCTGCCCAAGGAAACCCATATGGACTACATCAGAGGGTTCCCTTGCCATGTGGCTTTTGAGTGGTTTTGGCTAATGGGAGGCAGTGGTAGGCAGTTGGAGAGTGGGAAGAGGAATGGTCAGGGTGTTTAATAACCCAGCTCTTTGGCTGCTAGATTACTGTATGTTACCTAGGAGTCCTGTGCAGCCATGGGTGGCAGCCCTGACTTCAGGTCCCCAGACCAATAAGCATAGGCAAATTGCTAGAGTTTCCCCTCTGTTTTTTTCAAACACTAATGAAGAATGTATGCTGATGCCATCACAGAGGCCCTCTCTTGTCCTGTGATTCCTAATGACGGGGAGCACATCTTTCTCCACTAGCATGATGGTCACATTCCTCATTTTTGTTACCGTTGCTTTGGTGATACACATTAAGGTACTGCATAAAATGTATGGCTTTCCAAATTCATGCCTTAGTAGCACTACTTTTGCCTACTGTCTTAGTTAAATACATATCTTATTAAAGCATTTTTCTTTAATTTCACTGATTCTAGTAGAAAGCATTCATAAAACAAGAGTAGTTTTTAATGTTTCCATATGTTATTGTCAGAAGATTGTGACATTCTAGAAAGTGTTGCATTGGAAACATCAGCTAACCTCCTAACCAAAATACATCATTAGTGCTTTAAATATTATGAATGTTGTTAGAGGCATCAAGCATACTGAAAGACAGTATTCATCATGGAGTAATCATGCAGTAGCCGTCTAGGTAATACATACTTTCTTGAAGCTATTCTGTTTGCTGACTTCGAGAAAGGTAGCTGTAGTTAATTTCCTCTATGTATAGTTTTTTATCATCTTTCTGTATTGGCATATGTGGCATCACGAGTAAGATATCTTGGTGGTATGTAAAAATATTCAGAATCACTTATGTTCAGCATTACCTAGTTTTAACCGTTTGTGGATTTCAATTAAAATTAATTGTTTATGGTTGGTAGTGTCCCTTCATTGAGCAGTAAAGGAACAGGCCATATTCATCTAGTTCCTGACAGGTTTATAATTGAGAAAATTTAAATTATTGCTAAACGTACCTGAATTAAGGTGGTTTTCTTAGAAGTGTATCAAAATTTAGTTAATGTGGTAATTAAAAAAAATTTAAGTGAAGCTGTGTCACATTTAAAGTGCCAGTTGGGTTGGGAATAGGCAACACCAAGAAAAAGAGTATTTGCTGAAAACTGGGAAGTTAGCTCTGTTGGACATAAGAAAGAGCCTAAAGAATTATGTCACGATCTTGAAGCTTGTGATTAAACATACTTCATTGTCTGATAGGTGAAAAGTTCTGGGACAAGACGTAACAAGTGTGGCTTTCAGTAGGATATCCACAGGAAATATGCATGGGTATAGTGAGAAATGCCTACGTGTCTTTTCTTTTTTTTTTTCTTTTTTTGCGGTACGCGGGCCTCTCACTGTTGTGGCCTCTCCCGTTGCGGAGCACAGAGTGAGAAATGCCTATGTGTCTTTTCTTTTTTTTTTTCTTTTTTTGGCGGTACGCGGCCCTCTCACTGTTGCAGGCTCTCCCGCTGCGGAGCACAGGCTCCGGACGCGCAGGCTCAGCGGCCATGGCTCACGGGCCCAGCCGCTCCGCGGCATGTGGGATCTGCCCGGACCGGGGCACGAAGCCGTGTCCCCTGCGTCGGCAGGCGGATTCTCAACCACTGCGCCACCAGGGAAGCCCTATGTGTCTATTCTTGAATGCCCCTTCTGCCCCAAACATAACATTTTTACTGGCTTCATTTATTATATTGTTCACTACCTGTTATGGGTTGATTTGTGTCCTCCAAAAAAAGATACGTTAAAGTCCTAACCCAGTACTTCAGAATGTGTCCTTATTTGGAAATAGGGTCACTGGAGGTGTAAATAGTTAAGATGAGGTCATGCTGGAGTTGAGTGGGCCCCTAATCTGACCAGTGACCAGTGTCCTTATGAGAAGAAGACATCCATGTAAAGACAGAGGCACACAGGGAGGATGCATGTGACCATGAAGGCAGAGATTGGAGTGATGTATCTACAAGCCAAGAAATGCCAGATGGCCATCAAGCCATGAGAGCTGGAAGGAGGCAAGGAAGGATTCCTCTACCGGTTTCAAAGGGAGCATGGCCCTGCCAACGCCTTGATTTTAGACTTAAAGCCTCTGCAATTGTGAGTCAATAAGTTTCTGTTGTTTTAGGCCAAGCAGTTAGTGGTACTGTGTTACGACAGCCCCAGGAAACAAAAACAGCACCTACTAAGGGCCAAGTCTTGACCAAGAGTTCTCTGCCCTCATGAAGCTCACATAGTACGTGGTGTGTAAAACCGCTAAGCTGTGATAAGAAACAGATCTCATATGGCGGCCACAGTACCTAAGATGAGACTAGGGGTGGGCAGGAGTTAAGGGTAGTTAGCCACCTGGAAGGAGCAGAAGAAAAAGGCCTGAAAAGGTGGAAGTAGTTGTGTGTATGCAGCTTAGAGAAGGGAATTCCATCTGACTGAAGTGTGGAACGGGCCACAGGCAGTGGAGAGACGGTGCAGAAGAGATAGACAGGGTTCAGATCCCACTCGCCTGCATAAGCCATGCAAAGGAATTTGTATCTCCCCTAGCACTTTCTTTCTTTCTTTTTTTTTTTTTTTTTTGCGGTACGCGGGCCTCTCACTGTTGTGGCCTCTCCCGTTGCGGAACACAGGCTCCGGACGCGCAGGCTCAGCGGCCATGGCTCACGGGCCCAGCCGCTCCGCGGCATGTGGGATCCTCCCAGACCGGGGCACGAACCCGTGTCCCCTGCCTCGGCAGGCGGACTCTCAACCACTGCACCACCAGGGAAGCCCCTACCACTTTCTTTTTTATCAACATTTCCACACAATATTGATTATCTAATTTTATCTTGTAGAGGTTTTGCTAAAATCCCTCTCTTCCTCTCTGATTTCTACAGTCTTACTTTGGACACATTTCCCATCTAATCTATTTTACTGTAACAGCCTCCCACCTGATTATGTAATCATTAAACAAGAAACGAAATTGAATAGAACAGGAATGTAGCAATCTCAGTGTTCAGAAAGTGAAGCTTACAGAATATATACTTAGGGAAAAATATTTTAGAATATTTAGAATGGTTAGAATGGTAACCTAAGTTTTCGTGTTGTTTAAATGCAGAAGAAGGTTTATTTATGGAAAGAAGCATCATCTACAGAATTGATGGAGTGCATTTCTCCTACCAGCTTCATGATGGCTGGCGCTTTCAATAATCAGGGCCAAAGGATAATATAACCTATTTAATAAGTTGGCCCATTTATTCTAACAACACTATATTTACATTTGTCCCATTTTCACTTTATTTTACCCTCTGCATCAGCACATTTGCCCTAATTGCTTTCTAATTTGTATACATGTTTGTGCTTTAAAAATTTAAACCAAGAAACCTTTTTCAGGAGCTCTTTAAGTACTAAAGTGTAGGGAATCTAGTAGACTAATGGATCCATGTGTCACCTAGTATCATGTGTAATGCATTTCTGTAGCACAGAATTGCACTCTTGTTCTTTGCTTATTCTGGAACTCAGATATATCTTACAAAGAAAACAAGTAGTATGATTTTGTGCTTGCTTTCTTCAGAGAGACATAGGCAAATGCACATTCAGAGGTCTGCTGATAGTGATGTTTCCATGGCAACAAGCAGGCTATCATAATATTTATATCCATCTATTATGCTTTAGTTTATTTTAGGGTTTGGTGTTAAAATGACAAAATAACATATGCCTTTATTTTCTTAAATATATATTAGGTTGATTTTTTTCTGGGTTAAATATTTTTAAAGACCTCATAGAAATTAACAAGAAGTCATTGTTACACATGTGGATATGTAGATTTTTATTATTCCCTATTAGTTTTAAATTATGTACATTTGTTTATAAAAGTTTTGAAATAGATGTACATGACACAGTAAGTGGCCAGTGTTAAAGTTAGGGAGACATACACACATTTTTAAAAATTTCACAGTTATATTTTGGGGGAGATTTTTTTTCTAGCTATTTTGCTTCGTAAGTTTGTAACTTAAGCTTTAAGTTAATAATTCAGGAGCTCTGCAACAGAACAACAGACATCAGCTGTGCCCAAGGTAATGATCTAAGATATTATCAATCTTTCACCAGTAGACAAATTAGTTTTTATGTGTTGTTAATATAGGGGCATAAGAGAGTGAGAGGCTTTATTGAAATCATATGATAACATCTATTTATATGCTTAACACATAATATGTGCCCAGGTTGTAAAAATGAAGCAGAAGAAAGATGATAGTTTTGTGAAGCTTACCTTCTAGCCAGGATGGGGGGGGGTACTAAATAAATAAACAGTAAATACATTCTACAATATTGTATAAAGACTTTGAAGAAACATGAAGCTACATAAGATTATAGAGTGATGAGAAATAGGAGCATTTACACCTAAATATTTTGCTGTCGTTTACACTTTGAAAGCTCTATTTCGTTGATCATTACCTTTGATTGGTATATCAAACCCCAAGGGATTCCTGGGTGGGTGTTATCCCTCCTTGTTGACAAAGAGGAAACCAAGGCACTGCATGGTTAAGAAACGAGTTGGCAAGTTTCAGAAGAGTAAAGACATCTTCTTTCACTCAGCCTTGTTGAATAATTTGAATGAATGATTGAAAGAATGAACATACCTTAAATATGACTTGCGAATTAACCATTTCAGTTTTCTAAGGTAGAATTTCTAAAGACTGAAAAGGAGTCAAATGCTTAAACTGTAATTCAGATGTGATGGTCCTCCTTTTTCTCCAAGTTAGAAATCAGAGGATGTATCATCTGCCTGGCTCTGACACTTAATTAGCAGCATGGCTTTGGGCAAAATCTAACCTCTCCTGGACTTGGTTTGCTCTTGTAAAAATTGGGAATAATTATATATGTATTGCCTGTCTCACAGATTATTGTTGAGAATCATATGAGATAAACTATGTCAATCTCAAGAGGTCTGTGCACATGTAAGTCATTTTGATTCTTTAGAAAGTAATCTTCATTTAACTTGAATTAGATAAGTATTTTTTTCAGGCAGTCCATAACTAATCTTTGATATGTCTCTCTCTCCTTCTCTTTTTGATGAAAATTGTCAGTATGAAGTGATCATATAATTAAAATAAATCTAATTAGCTTCTTTCTCTGTAACAAAGGTGATCTTTGAATGCCAGACCATAGGCGTTCTTATCATCTGTGAGCCCTGCTGTTAGTCTGGAAATGTGCTGCTGAGGGAATCATTCAAAAATAAACTGTCTATTTGTAAATAAGGGTAACGATTCAATATTTGATATTTTTTCTTGTAGTGTTGGAGGGTTATTGTATTATGCTAATTTATTTTTATTTTTCATTATTCCTGTAATGGATAGAAGTAAGCATATAATGTAACACCATATATTCGTTGCTAAAATCACATGTGTCTTAATGGCAACTGTTCCATGAAATGTATAAACACTCTCAGTGGCTCAGCCAGTTTAGCAAATAACAGGAGCATTTTTTTAAAAACTCACTTCATGTGTAGAATTTCAACAAGTATTACTTAGCAACTACTCTACTAATTGCAGGGGGAAAACAATAGAAATTATGATGTTCCTGGGAAGAGAGACATGCCTGTTAAAAGCAAGAGGCTAAATATAGACAAACTGGAGTAACTGTTGAATGCTTCAAATGAGAAAGGAAACTTTCATCTGGGTTTGAATGACATAGGTCTGGATAGATGAGGATAGAAGGATATGTAGAGTTTATCATTGCCCAGGGAGGGGAAGCAGCTTGCTAATACTTACTGAGCACCTAATACATTCCAAGAATTTTGCATTTATTTTCTCACATAAGCCTCTCAGCATGTTTCTAACGCAGGTCATATTATCTGCATTTTTCAGAAGAATCTGCGTATCAAAGAGTCTGAGAAAATTGTGTAAAACTACAGAGCGTGTTTTAGTAGCAGAGACTCTAACGGAAATCTAACTTCAAATTCTTTGCTGAAGAAGCCACTGAGACATTTTAATCTAGACTGTTAAAAAGCTTTTTTAAAATGTTTGAGAATATTATTAAGATAACTGCATTGAAGTGGTGTGATATGTTCAGATATTCAGAATATTATCATTTTATGTGATCTTTTTATTTCCAAATTGGCAAGTAGATGTTTCTAAGTGAAAAGACCAAGCACATCTTTGTATAACTAATCATTAGAATTCCTCTGTGACACACCCAATGATGGTTAGTTTCTGAAATGTAACGTTCTTAGATAGTCTTGAAAATAGTTCTCTATATTTGGTAACGTTTTGTGTATGAATGCTGGCTTTTTCTATGGCTCTGTTAAAATCAAACTGACTTTTAAAATATGGTTTTCATGCAGATTTTCGAAATTATCTCAAACCTCTGGTATACTTGGAGATCTTAGTTTCAAAGAGAAGGAAAATGATTTGTAGTATTGCCACATAAATTTTTTAAATGTGGTTTTAATGATAAAGCTAGCTTTTTTTAAGATACATGAAGTATAAGAAGAAAAAATTTTCAGAAAGTAAGATTTATAGTACTGTTCAGCTTACATTAAACTGTTCATGTTTTAAAATTTAGTATTACAGGTGAAATTAGTATCCACAATCAACTGGGAAGAGTTTTTTTTCTTTTTCCTAGATTTAATATACTAGAAGAGCAAAACTGTCAATATCAGAAACATTATTCTTAATTTTTCTTGTTTGATTTAATAATCCAGCATTTACTTTTTCCCAAATACATAAGGGGTTTTTTTATTTTGTATAGTCAGGACCAGTAGTCGGACTCATAATTGAAAAGCTCCTTAATAAATTAAAATAGGTAATCATTTAAAGAAAAGTTACCTTTTATTATAACAATTTTATTTTTGCTTCAAATATGAAACTATATGTCTTCTGCTTTTTGTTTTTGTTTTTTAATGCAGTGCCAAGCACTCTTCGTTGATGGAAGGTAGGAATTCATTGTGTTATTTGTATGAAGCACACCTATTATGAATCTCCTGTGACTTCCAGCTACTGTTTTTCTTTGAATTTGAGTGATAATTTAAAAAATATTTCTTAAGTAATCTGGGTACAGAAATAGTCTAAAGATTTTTATTTTTTATTTATAAGCTTTTATGTTATTTTACATCGTGTATTCTATTTTAGCATCAATCTTGGGGAAAGGGTGAATTTCTTTCCTTGAGTTTTTCAAAAGTTTAAAATTTTTTTTATAAACAACAGGTCCCTTTTTTTCACACACTTATTCCCTCAACTTTTTTAGTATTTCACTAGTAATTTAATTTCAACAAAAAAATGTAAAAAGGGTGATGCAGTTCTGTTAATAAATACAGGCAGTTCAACTGATGGAAACAGAAGGGCTTGCTAGAGAGCACCTACTAAGCACAAGCATTCTGTGTGCTTTTAACAGTGAACGGTATCTTTTCTAGAGGGGACGAATCATACTGCTTGAGTTGAAGCCATTTGTACTAGATAGGTGCTTTTTGAGGTCTGTGGAAGGCAAAAAGGACATGGAGGGGGACTGAGCCCTCAGCCTTAGTCTTGTGAGAGAGACTAATCTAAAACTCAGTTATCATGTAGTTCAGAATTATCGGAGAACTCTTCCTTCACAAAGGGTGAACATTTTTAGCTAGACCTTGAAATATAGATACTTAACATAAGTTGAAAGGAGAATGATGGGGCATCAGTAAAGTTTTAGAAGCAGAAATACTCCAAATGACAAACCGAGCTCTTTTGTGGCAATACCTGGAACATAGGTACATATTTCACATATATATACATATACATGTACATATACTAATACATACATGTCGAGTGAATGACGGAATGTTAGGACAAGAAAATGGACTTCATCATCTAGGCAATGAGAAATTCATGTAACATTTTGAGCAGGTATTGAAAACTGGATATGTGTTTTATGAAGAAAACTGAACTCAACTCTCTGGTCCCAAGACAGATGGATTGGATGGGAGGGGAGAGATCGCAGGTGGGGAGACCAGCGCAAAGGCTGGATGGACTTATCACATAGTATAAAGATTAAAAGAGCTGGACTTGAAATCAGTTGAACTGGCTCCACCACTTACTGCATCACCTTTGTCAAAGTCCGTAATTGCTTTGAGCCACAGCTTGTTTGGAAAATGGAAAAATAATACCTTTAAATAGAGCTTTTGTGAAAATTAAATGAGATAAATTCCAGGAAATTCTATCACACAGCCTAGCAAATTCATTCATCCATTAATTCCTTCATATATGAATTTAGTCAGTTTTGATAGAGCATATTATGACATTGGGGATGCAGAGATTTGATAGACAAGCATACTGGAGCCATATGCTTAATACATGCAAGGTGAATTTGCATCATAAAATTTTTCCAGTAAAATTAAAACGGTGGTAGTGAGAAATGGGATGAAAGAGGCTGAACTTTGCAAAACAATGAACATGATAAAATTGAATGGATTGAACAAAAGTAGGAATGAGGAGTGACACATTGGAGGTGGGCATCTTAGAAAGTAACAACACAGTGATGGAAGCTGTAGGGTTTTGTAGGGGCTACTCTAAGCGTAGGAAAATGAAATGTTGAATATGAGACGAATAGCCAAAATGTGTCTGGAAGGCATGCAGAAAATGCATGTTTTGAATCAGAATTTTGATGAGCACATCTTTGGTATAGACACAATGGTAGAAGCTTCAGACATGGTGAGATCTATGAGAGGACGTAAAGAAAAATGGCAGCTATTATTTTTTGAACACGTACAAGTTAGACATTGTTTTAAGTCAATGATGTAGACTATCTTATTTCTTTCTCACAACAGTAGCAGAGATAATTGCTATTATTATCCTCAATTTACAGATGATGAAACTGTGGATCAACAAGTGAAGTAATCTACCACAGGTCAAACACTTAAGTTTCAGGAAAGGGATTTGTAGATGGGTTTATCTGACTCCAGAGGACCCAGACTTAAATTCAATGCAAGTTAAAAAGTGGAAGGAGGGCTTCCCTGGTGGCGCAGTGGTTGGGAGTCCGCCTGCCGATGCAGGGGACACGGATTCTTGCCCCGGTCCGGGAAGATCCCACATGCCGCGGAGCGGCTGGGCACGTGAGCCATGACCGCTGAGCCTGCGCGTCCGGAGCCTGTGCTCCGCAACGGGAGAGGCCACAACAGTGAGAGGCCCGCGTACCGCAAAAAAA